>NW_019104238.1:0-103892 GCF_001856785.1 Myzus persicae
TCTACTGAACATGTATTTATATATAAAATATATGAATGTAAAAGTTGTCCCAAGATTTATCGAGAATGTTGATTTTGAACCACTTTCGTAGGGAATTTTCTGTTTATTAATAAATTGGACTTAAATAATTATTGATGCGCCAATGGTGAAATACATGATGTTTGAATAAATACATTTAGAAAGATTAAAGATAATAAACCATTTATGGAATTTGTTAGTACATTTTTTCTAAATAATGTCAGAAAACAAGTCTCAATAAACATGTTGCATATGCATAATATATGCTAGAGTATTAAATACCTAATTCCAATATAGTAAAGGTGTATATTGATGTATATTATGTACATATTTATATTGATTGATATAGATCTTGAAAGTTAATTTGATTCATCTGGACCTAAATTGTTTTTTTTTTGCAGATAAAACTCATACAGAACTCTTAATGGGTACATTTTACAAACATAATAATGTGAATTACTATTTTAACTTACAAAAAGGGGCATAATCACTCGTTTAACAATAACTTAGGTCTTATATTTTATTCTTCAGTAATTATAAACCAAAATTTAATTTAGAACCATGATATCGATTGAATGTGAAATACAATGATTCATAATTTATTGCAGCTTTCAAATTTTAAAATAATAACACATTAACACGGTTTTAACGTACCCGTTCATCGACAATGTGGCCTTCTGAAACGGTGACTATTATAATAATATAATATGTTAAGTTAGGTTATCTCCCCACTTGCAATAAGTACCTACTATATCCGGCTCGCAGTGAACGATAGTAGTTTATATAAATATGAATTATTATTAAAAAATAATAATGTATTCATTAGTAATATCAGTCATTTCTTAGATTCATCACTCCCCTCCTCCGTCCTGAATACGTCATAATACTTTATAACGAAACAGATCGCGATGACGCAGTCACATAATAATATTCATTTCGATTGTCCTTAACATTATTATTATGATGTGATCGTGCTGTCATTTTATTTATAGGTTTAAGTACATTTTTTAGTTTAATATGAATACTTTGTAAGTAATCGTAACTATATTAATTAAACGTTTATTTGCGGTACCTACACTAATAGTCACTGTAAGGTTCGTTTTTTAATACGTAGCGAGTTAAATATTTTAAGATATTTATCAGATGAAAAAATATGTCCTGTTATATTATGTTCAGTTAATAAATCAGCTTAACCTTTTTTTTTATACCGCAATGATTTGTATATAATCACATTTCAGTCTATTAAATATAATGCTCTATACAAGTTTTCCCGGTTAGTCTCAAAGAGGGTTAAACCTGTTTTCTCCCCTAATAATATATTCTCAGTAGTCAGTAAAGGGTGGGTGTTGCACGTGTACACAAAATATTCTTTCAAAGATCCAACAGCATAATATTTAAATGTGTTATAACGCCGTATCGATTACAATATTTTTCATCGAGGTGAGTTTAATAATTGTCCAAGACATCGGTTTTTCGTTACTCAACGTAACGGATCTCGATTTCTCTTCTTCTGGGATTAATAACAGTTGTAATTACTCGTGTGTGGTGGTATTTATATTATATAGTTTAAGATACACGGGTTTGGTCAAAACTGTATGGAAAAAACAATGTATACAATTTATTAAAACCATCAGCCAAGAACTAATAAAACGTAGGTTACTCGGGTATTATATTTTATTGTGTGCATAATGCATATTATGTTACCTAATTAGATATCAAAGAGAAAAACGTACAAATATGTCCGCATCTCATAATGTATACTAATATAATATAAACGGCACAATTATAGTGTGTTTTTGATGCAAGACACGAAACGTTTATTATATAGTCGTCTTATACTTAAATTGTTGCATATAGTTACACCCGATTATAATATATCATAATAATTGTTAATTTTGATGTTTTTATTTATTATGTATCATCGATTTATTATTTTTACATCGCGGCATTGTATAGCTATTAGTCAATATCACATTATATCACGTCGCTGCAGCTGCAGCAGAGTATGGCGTGAGCACCTAGGTATATACCTACTACGAAGAAAAAAAATCGATTTCCTAAAATTATTAGTTCTCTGCATAATATCCATCGGGTTACAAGGTCGGATTGTTACTAACACGTTGGATAACTGATGGACTGTATCATTATTATTAGGTGTATTACGTGTTGTATATTTATAGAGTATAGGTACTTACATACTTTTCGTCTCGTAATATTTTAATTTCGTATACGTGTATTATAATAATAAGTAATTACATATACGACGTGCCCAATAATGGTTCATCGTACCATCTTTGGTTTCTATTTAATAATATAATAATTCAAAATACCATGTTGTTGCCTGTTGGCTTTGACCGTAAAATTGTTGATTTTTGGTCAGAATGTAATGGGAGATGCGTGTATAGAAGGAAACCGCATATGAAAAGTACATATATATAGCGATGTAGAATGATGTGTTATGGTCCATAACTTACGGAAAACACTTATTATTTAATCAGTGGGGGCTGAACACGGGTTTTAACCTCCCCGTGCCCACTCGTAGTCAAAGTGATTTAAAACGTACCTAATCTTGGAGTGGTAGGTAGGTACATATTTTTTATTGTAGGTGCTACACTAATTTCTAAGATAATACATCAGTCGTATTAAAAATTATCTTCCCACTCTCCACGCTCACCCATTCTCTACGAACACTCCAGATTTGCACCACTGAGAGTCTAAAAACCACCCGAAAACGGTTTAGAACAATAAATTATATCGCTCGTTAAGCAAACTGTTAATATTTACGGTCATTATGTATACTTGAACAATGTGTTTTATACTCTGTCATCGTGTTTCAATATAGGTATTGTTTGATAGATTAATATTAATATTCAATTGTACCCTTACCTATTTTAGGGAAGTTGGCGTGTCTGATAAAATCGAAAAACCCTGATGAACGAATAACGGATGTTGGGAACACTCGCCACATGCACATCTGTTGAAGAACTTTGAAGGTAGGGAGTAATTCGAGAAAATAGTGTCTGCAAAAATCATCGTCGGAGCTTATTTTAGATACCCGAAAAAGCGTCGGAGGGAAAAAAACCGCCGTCGGTAAGACGTCGTAGCATTACAAATTACAATACAAATAAAATTATAGCAGGTGCGTTATTTACGTTCCTCATCAGTTCGTTCGGGTAAAAAAACCAACGAATTACGATGACGTTATGTATGATAAATAATATTATATTATATTAATTCATGTTACGCGGATTGACAAAAAAAAAAAAACAAAATTGCAAGGTGCAAAAAAAGTGAAATTTCAATAAAAATCCGATTAAAATATTATTATTATCATTATTGTACCGATGGTAACGCGAAAAACGATAGTGATTTTATATTATATAGGCGTAACCGACTAATCCGCCGATCAAAATACACGGCGTATTATAATATAGATCCGTCCTATAATACAATAATAAATAATAATAATACACCTCTGCCCACGAAAATCATAAAATCGTACTACCCACGTGGGTATCGCGTATTTTAGAAGGCGGGACAATCGCGGACGTTGCGCCCGTCGAGACATTATAATAATAATAATATTATAATATTATCTCCGTCGTCTTCGTCACAACATTATACAGCTGAATCAAATTTAGTGTACGACGGGTATTGATTTTTTTTTTCTTAATAATATTATCTATTATTATATTTTAATCGACGCTATAATATTACAATAACGACGTTATCGTCACGCCACACGATTGCGTGTGCGGCATAACTTTGACATGAGTACGTACGAGTAGGAGAGGGTAGGGGGGGGGATCGAGAGAACGAAAAGAATTCGAATCGTCGTCGTCCGAGAGCTTGCCAAAAACGTTCTGGTGAATGACAATGCGTATTTTTTGTACTACGACAATAATAAATCGTAATACGTTTAATATGGAAAAGACGGCGCTGTGACGTTATTACATAATTACTAGTCAAGAGGACGCCCGGCACGGGCCTTATATTTATTCTGGCGGACAGTGTGGAACCCAAATCGGGCAGATGGAAATACCAAAAGTGTAGTTGACCCGCGTGAGCTCGGTTTGATTGAAAATCGAATTTTGTTTTCCATATGCATATTTTGAGTTTTAGGGATATTTCCTTAAGTCGCATAACATAGTCAACATCTAAATATTGATTGAAATTTGTGGACAAATTTTAAATTATTAATTGATACTTACATGGATTTTTTTACTTGTAGATTTAAACTAGAGTGAATTGATATTTAAATTCAAATGTTCAGGAAAAATAATTCTAAATACGTACTGGTACTATACAATATTATTAAAAAAATGCGGCAAATATGTGGCAGAAATATAGCACTTAAAATAGTACGTACACTTTTTAAAGTCATATTAGTTTATAAATAATACATACATAATACATATAGGTATTATATACATATTTGTATAATATAATATGTTGTTTTTTTTGACCATTTCAAATAATTTATTCGGTTCACATTTTAACTTCTGAATGCATCACATGATATGTTGATAAATGATATTTTACAGCATATCGAAACGTGTTTAATGTATATCACTTAAGGTACATGTCTACGGTGTACATCATCGTAAATCCGGGCTTGAACTACTCAACAACAACAACAACAACAACAACAACAACAACAACAACAGTATATTTTATATTTAAATCGTCTCGGCCGAGAATTCCGGCGGCGATGCTGTCGAGTAAAAAAAAAAAATGTATTAAAAATAGTCTTTTAAGAAAAAAGGGCTGGTTTTTTTCTCCATACCTTAGGTAGGTGCAGGAAAACGTGTTGTGTACTGCCGCCGCCGCGACCTTGGGACCGCCAATGCCAACGACACGCGCGCGCTCACCCGCCGCCGCCGCCGCAGCGTCTCTTCACTTTTCCTTTCGGCGGCCTACCACCGAGCGGACCTCTCACCACCCCACCGGTGGCCGTTCTTGCCGCCGTTCAACCGACGGACGACGCGACCACCGACGCCACTGCTTCCAAGTACTTCCAAAACGCGTTCTCCGGTGTCCCGCGACGGTCATTCCGCGCGCAATCGTCTCAATACGCTCGCGTACTTCCGCCGCTCGAGTTGTTCGTCGTCCGCGATCACCCGTCGGATAAACATAATATTATTTTAATCTCGAAACACACCGACGTAAAACTATCGTTTTTTTTTTTTACGCGCACCCGTGTAGACAAACACGCCCGACGACCATCGACGTCTTCCCCGAGTGCATTCCGTGAGTATTATTGTCATTGCATTATATTATTATTAAAATTATTGCATATTATACCTATGATGTATACTTAATCTAAACGTATCGCCGTATCGGTGTACAACGTGTACGTATATTATTGTGCGCGATTTGACGTAGGTACATTTGAAGCTGCTTTATAATATTGGTCTCGCGAATAAGAAGATAACAGATTAAATCAATTAAATATTACACTCTTAAAATCAAAAATACCTACATACATTTTATATCCGTGAGTTTTTTTTCTATACGTTAGTCATCAAAATTTCAACCAAACTAAATCAAAACTAATTTCTTTTAAACTCAAAATACTTATAAAAAAATTAATACTATTGCGTTTTGATATTTAATAATTAGGTATGTATCGAAACCCGAAAAATATTCTGCTCCAGAATATTATGTAGCTAAAATTCTATTTTGTTATTTAAATACCAAACTTAAAAAAATTATAGAGATAAAAATAGCAACCTAAAAATAAAATTCAATTTAAAAAACACATACAAAATATATTGTATTGTTGCATAATGTTTATTTTTTTCTTATAAATTATTATTTGAAGTGGGTGCTTACTATTATTTGCTTATATAGTAATGCTCCCGTAAATATTAATTTGTGGTTACTGAAAAACTTAATCTCTATAAAGCTGCGTAAGCCTCGGGAAATTCACTATTCTTTTTGTTCAACTAAATTTTTTTTTTTGTGGGGGGAGGGGGTCCTCGATTTTGTCCCAATTATAATTCAGAATACATTTCTCGATTTTCAATGTTCATACGAACGTGTTTTAAGTTGGTCACTCGTACAAGACTCGTATCCAAGAAACGACATTTTTGTTATTTTCTGGTTCGTTTTTACCTATATGTATACACACATTATAGCTGCAGCAGTAGGTATGAACTATTATATATATTAGAAATGCTTACAGACCGGATTAAATATTAATCTATATAATACACTATGTCGCTACCTACATCCCACCACCTGTTAACAATTGTAGTGCAGATGCCCGACGACTTCTTTTCTCTGCTGCTACAGAGATTCAGTTATTATAAAGCGAGAAAAAAGGTATAAAAGCAGTCATGTATATTCACTATATAATCTAAAGGTATATATATATAATGTATATATCCTTCGGCGTAGTTATACCTATATGTGATGCTTCAACAATTTGTTATAACCCTCAAAATTAAATATATATATTGAGGGAGAACAAGACGTATATGTATTACAAGTTACAACACAATAGGGATGTTCAGGACGAAAAAAATTATATACTTTATACATTCACTATTAAATTGTATTTTCTGCACGTCCTGTGTGTCATATTATACAGCCTAAATCATGCCTCATTCAAAATGTGTCACGAATGAAATATTTTATTATATCGGTTATAATACACAGTAACTTGTAACTACCTACATATTATTATATACTTATATGCGAATGAGCAGGGATTTAGTTTTTTCAGAAATTTATTTCATTGAGCCCGTATTTTTGGGAGTTTAAAATATTTGAAAATGTTTTTGTTATTATGTAGTACCTATAGATTCATATTACATTTTGTTTCAACGATGGAGCGATAAACTTGTGTAGTATCATTAACATGAAATAAAATATTGTTAGAACACTCCTATATTTTTCTATTTCCACGGTTTTACAAAGTTCAATGTATACATAGATATGTAGCAATTTTTCAAGATGGATTTTTAATATAAGGTTTCTATTATTGTACAGTATTATGCAATGTGCTTTGCATCTTTCATAATTTCAAATAGTCTATGAGCACTTTAGGTTCGATTTTGTTTAACCTCACATTTTCTGTTACGTGAAGTGACAGTTACGTTTTCTTATGTTTTTCGTTATGTTTAATTTTGGTTTTGTCACTATTATTTTTAACACAATTATACCTTGACCCGAGTGCAGCCTTTAATCCTAAAAACGTGCGAAATATTTTTTCATTGTAGTTTTGTTTAATACTTAAGCAGAAGCTTATAGTTTATATTATAAGCATTAGAAAAATTCACATGACCTTTAATGCTTAATGCATTAACAAATATGTAATGTCTCCACTCTCCATATATATATGCACGAAAACTCGTAACAATGAACTAATTCGAAAACAACTGCAGCTAAATATTTTTTAAGAACGAAACGGGCGTTAAAATCTTTCGTCGAGATCGAATAACAATAATAACAATAAATTATTATTATTACTCTCCACACCACACTTAATATGTACTGTCTAAAACTTGCAGTATTCAAAGAATGTGATTACTGATTACGTATAAAGTTATCGTCTTCGACGCTAAAAGCGATGGTTATGACTTATGATATAACAATAATCAGTGGTCATAATATATATGACATATGTATATAATTAACGTGTGAAATAATATGAAAGTTCATACGATTATGCGATATACCACGTTGTCGTTATGGTCATTGTTGCAATGCGTGTGTTCTCTTATTCCTTTTCCGTTTTTGACGTTTTGGTCACACAGCGGGACAGGATTACATTTTTTTCCTTTACATAACCATATGTACCTACGTTTTTTGCATTGTGTTTTGATATCGCGTAGGTAGATACACGTAGTTTTTGTAACGAAATCATAAGCTGTAGGTATACCTACCTATAATAATATGTATTATGTGCGCTCTGGACGGGATAGTACCGAGACGAATGACGTTTAAAAGGAAACAAAAATTCGCGATTCTTCGCGTGTTGCGCAAGTCGTGTACGATCACTCGGTCGGCAGATGATGTATATTTTCTTTATCGTTTCATCATCGGTGAGCCTATCGACGGATATGAAATCATAATTCCAATTTTTTATTAACGCTTTGATGCGTATTTTAATCGAAAATTTTCATTTGTCAATAACATCATTGCTTTCACGTAGTTCTTAAGTTCCGGCGCCATCGCGTTATATTATAGGTCCCATTGATCATTATTATTTTTATTATTATTTCCAAGAGAGTTTTTTTTTATGTCGATCGAGTCTTGCTCGCCTGTCGAATAAAATAGCTTTAAATCGTTTTCGATTAATTTTGTCGTCTCAAATATTCCAATTATTATATTTATATTATAGTATTATACATTTACACAACAAAATATTAAATAACCAGCATTATATATTTATATTAGAGTATAATAAACGTTCATACTTCATATAATATAAATTTACCTACCTATTTTGGAATTTTAATTGATTGCAATATTACATACCTATTCAATACTGTGTCGAAAATATACCTATGAATTGTCAAATTACAACATAATGATTAAAAGTAATACTTTGAATTAAATTTTGCACACCGTTTTGCCCACATTATGTTCTATTATATTTGTATTATACCTGCCTGTGTACTATATTGTATAATGCATCGACTTAAGCTTGATCGGACAAATTTTCGTAATTTTATAAATCAGTCAATATTATGAGATACAACTATCTATATAGTATTTATAAATATATATATTTTTTGTTGCATTTTATTCGATTTCGACACATGCAGTCTACTAGTCTAGACTCCAGATCTATGCTTGACCTCTACTAGGTAGTAGTAAAAAAAAATATTTAATCAATCACGATTCTTATATAATGGTATAACACGTGCGTATATGTTCGTGTGTTCGTTTATTTATGATTTCTTTTAAGCTAATAAATATTCCGACGTTTGTAAACATTTGTAATGAAAATATTTGCATTTGATCACCTGCAGTGATGCATACTTGTGAAAATTAATGAATTACTCCAATAATCAATAAATATATAGTTGTGCAATAGGCCGTTATTGCCTGCATATTAATTATTGTACTACCCATAAATATAAATATCGATTTAGTACACTTAGGTACACTGACATTTAATCAAACAAATTTACAAAACGTGTACGCATGCTCAAGCATGATATATTATAATAATAAAAACATTAGTCTTACCTTGCAAAAAGTCAAGTATGAAACGTGTACTAAAATTTCTAAAAATTGCATACGAACGAAATCGACTGTAAAGTGTAAAATATGTCTTAAGGTCATATAATATATTATTACACATTATTCTATAATTTACTATGTATGAACCGTAATTAAATTAAATTAAATCACTTATTCTATACTTCTGCTGTAGTATTATACCTACTCTAAATTAATTTGTTCCATTAGATTTATTTCATACGTGTTTTGTCATGGCGATTCGACGAAATACAAGTAGATTATTATATTTTAATAATTTAATGTGAGGTATGTACTCTCAGAGCCGAGAACTCGCGCATGATATATTTTTCTCCTGAGAATTCGTTGTGGATCATTAATTCATTTCGATTTTTGCACACCCACCGACGGCACATTGTTTGTACTGTATTCATATTATTGACGAAAATATAATTTATAAATAGAAAAAACAAAATAATAGTCTTTGTCAGCTGTATACCAGTACGCGTCACTAATTTCCTCGGATTTCGGGCGCCGGCAGGGTTCGGATACGATTATAATATGTTACCATAATCTGATAGATTATGACGGCATTGCATGTACAGGCATGTTTTTATTATTCAATATTTATTTGTCAACAATTATAAATTCAATTCGATCGAAAATTGGGCGTGTTATAATATACGAAATATACGAAATATCAGTACAAAATATTCTTCGGTTAGTGATTTTATACCTATAAACTTTTGCTAAATGCCTAAACCGTACAAGTTTGTCGATTTTTAACGGAATGATATTATCACTATGTCATCGTATACAACATTGTGAGTAGCTTGGTGCTCTTGTGTAAATTATATTATATTAGTTGATAAATTCACTAAAAGTCAATTAACCAATATATAAATGGCCGTTTTATATTGTGCCCATAGCTTTATATACCTATATGATTCGTATGATTTGACCAGCTATACGTACCGAAATAGCTGTAAGAGCCGTATTGATTTCATAGATCACACCCATTTAGTCAATATTGAATGAAATTCGATGGCCTTCGAAACAAATTTGAATTGAAAATTAATAACTTAATAGTTTTGTCACGTCTCGACACCAGAATAGGTAATCGTCATCACCGCCCTTCGTATTCGTGACGCTAATTCCTGATGCGCGATAATATAGTTTGATATAATAATTTAACAATATTAAAATAATTTCTACTACTGAGGGACGGATCAACATAGAGAAATAATCACACACACATTCCGTAATACATATATATATATATATTATTACACGAATTACCATCATATCGAGTTATTCATTATCGTTCACATCAGGCGGAGGTAAAATGCTGCAGCAGGTTCAACGCACTCAGCTTTCACTATAGGAGGTATATCGGAGGCACCATAAATCCATATTATTATACCAATTAGGTATTTGATACTGCAGCCTTATCAACCCTCTGCATCACCGACTGAAACTTGTTGATCTTGACCGTTACGATTGCACCTAACGCTCGTCGGCCGCGTTAGTGATACCACTATATCATTCATATTTTGTACAATAATAATCGATAATCGACTAGGACGATGATCTGTAGGTTGAATTCAGATTTGTGTACAATTATATTGTAAAGATATTATTTAGCTATATATGCCATCTTGTGCGCTGAATATAGGTATCCCAAATCTCGGCAATAATACACCGAACACCTATTATAAAACATAAATATATATATATATACATATATTACCGTCGTTTGTCAACGTGAAAATGGAAAACTTTCGCTTCGACTCGAAGGTCGGTGAGATTTCTAGAGGACGGCCAGTCATCGCGTCTGGATAGATATAGTTGCTGCTACTGCTGTTGCTGCAGTGGCAATAATAATGAAAGCGGGTGTGCGCGAGCGCGCGTCTATTCTATTTGGACGGAAATGATTATTATTTTTTTTTTCGTTTAGATACAGGTATATATTTTTATGACGTCTACGAGATAATATGTCAAAAAATGATAAACGTGATAAACGAGGATTTGCTGGGAAAAAATAAAAGTAATATTTCTATTCATCAGTTTTGTAACGATCATATATAGGCGAGAAATTTCTTTGGTGAAAAAAAATAAAAATATATCATAGGAATCTATCTATAATACATCATCTGTCGTCGGAAAATAAGATCGAAAATCATTACACTATATAATATTACAATTGTTTTCAAATAAGAAATAAAATTCAAATTGTCCAATAATACAATATTATTTTATACACCATAAACGAAATAATTGTTTTGCTATTATAGCTCTACAAGTATATTAATATACTAATTGAAAGTATCTTTATATATGCTCTAAAACGATCTTAGCTGCAGTGATCAATAATTAACAATATATTATAATGACTTACTTTAAATCTGCTCCATAAATACGTTAAAAATGTCCGGGGCTAAAACAAAGTATAACGTGACGAGTTTTCGTAAAATGTTCAAACGAAGTGACTCATAATTGACTGGAAATATTATTATTTGCTAATACATCGCAATTCGCAGCTATCACTAGTACAATAATCACGTGGTCGTGCATTGCATAACGATTATAATTAGTCAGAACGTATATATTATAATTTACAAATAATTTATTTGTTCGAGTCGACATCGAAATATATAGGCAATATGAAGTCTATTGGTCCCGGAAATAGTTTTAAAGAAAAAAACTCTGTTCCTGAACAAATACGTGGATTGATGGTGTACCGCGGCCTGTGTACGTTTATTATGGTCGGCAGTTGAGTTTTCGTTAAGTCATTTGAGCGGAGGCGAAATCACAACACGCTGTACCCGCAGACCGAACCCATTATTTTATTTTCCATATAATTTCTCGTGAATAGTGCGTTATATAATATTATTATTCAGATTATGTGTCACTATATATTATTATTATTATTACGAGTGTGATTCGTCACTCGATGAGTGCACAAGGACGGCGTCCGTTCAAAAGAGAGTAAAATATTATTCTGTTGGGATAAATTAGTTTTCCCGTGTATAGACGTGTGTATATATGATCTAATCACATAATAACAGTCATCGCGTTTCGAGTGAGTATTATGCATTCAGAGTAATTTTTCACAAGTCTTAAATTTATTCAAAGCTTGCTGCAGGTAACGCTCGATGTCTAATTTCTGTTTTGAATATTCAAAGAAATGTGCAGTGGCGGCCAGTGGGTAGCTATATACTATACATGTACTATATAATAATATAATATGCACATTTCGACCGTTTGTTGTTTAGTAAGTAGGTATACCTTGTGTACTATTGTATTTACTTTTTTTACCGTCTAGTGAAAACCGAAACGAATAAGATCAGAGAATTTTTAAACGTTTTTTAAATATTGAAAAAACATAATATTATATTTATAACGTTATATTAATATAGTATGGGCACAAACATTGTATTGTACCTATACACGCCGAACCAATAAATACGATACGCGTACGTACAAGTTTTATATTTGAGTATAAGCGAGCACATTATACATAGATACAACAATTATTATTGTAAGACGATATGTGTGTTATTTTTAATATTTATACTATATAGTTTTCTTGCATATTTGGTTTCGATTTCTTTTGCAGTGGTGGTCAACGATGCGTGTAGAAGCAAACTTTCATGCGACTAACAAAATAATTTATTATACATTTTTTCCATTGAACTCAAAACGTCGAAATCTTACGGCCAAGTCAGAAAGTTTAAAACACATCGAGTAATTCGGAAACCGAGACACTTCCTAGTTTACATTATATTATTGTATACATACCTACGACGGATACACGGACTTTCCTGTCGCCTTTACATCGTGTCCAACGATGACAAGCCGTTCGTTTTGGAGTGCTCGAAAGATTTCACTGTTACGTTTCGTTAAATAATATGTAATTTGATCAGTCGAGTACAAATATTTACACTAATATAATCTTTTAACTAATCTACGCACGTAATATTATTATTTTAACATTTTATTTTATCGTGTAAACATTCCAAACTAAATTGTAATTATCGTGATAATACCTAAATATATATATATAGTATTATCGATTTCGTTAAAACATAAATTCTTTCACGAATTCACGATTCAAAAACATTTAAAGTCTCGTAATAATTATAATTCGTCAACGCGATTGTTTCGAAATCGTTTTAAGCATATTATGATAATTGATAATCATCAAAAGTATTAACTCGCCGCACATTCCTGCTTGACGTTCACTCATAATGGACACACGAATTAATACCTATACCTCTTACTATTATACCTTACTATACTCGAACTCAACCTACCGATTTTCTCCCGTAATTACATTCATGTATATTTCATAAAAACAAAGTGTCGAAAAACAATCGTTTCGATAGTGAAATACATAGGTACTATAATGATGATTTAATGATTAATACGTATTAAATTATTATTATTATTATTAATAATTTTCATCCATTATCGATGTCGGTGCTGTGTGCAGAGTTGCATGAGCGTCCGAGCCACACGAGAGCGATTGGATTTCCAAAAAAGAAATTATATAGGTACTATAAATATATTATGTAGAGCCGTTATAGTCGTTATACTGCGCCGTTTCGGTCTCACCCAGTGCAGATCAAAATCCGGGAACTATCGATTGCGCAACATAGGTACCTACAACTCTACCTACACTTGTTTGGCGCGATCACATTACTACCTATACTATTATTATTATTACTATTGGAATTCCGGACCGCTTTCGTTTTCGTTCGCATTCTCCTCCGCGAATATCGTCGTCGTTTGACCGGTCGGTCGTGAACGAATAGAATTATTTTTTTCACTAGCCAAACCCGATGCATAACTAGTCTACCAATGGGCTGCTGGTGGTAGGACAGGAAGCAGCTACGGCCGATCACGTGTGAGTTTTATATACAACCGTTGCACCTACGCGTATAACATGTTACTGTCGCTCGGCATGATTATAAATTATTTTAATTAGAATAATCTCGTCCCTCGTCGTCGGTGCACGCACTGCGACAAGTTCGCTTTCTACATAATATAATATATACGACGACACATGCCGAAGACGTTATAATAATAGTAATATGCTGATTTCGCCGGGCAAGCGGTGCGCGCGCGCGGTCAAGTGCGCGTTGAAGTCTCCCGCGGGAGAGGACTAACTGCAGTCTGACGGTGGTATATGGTACGGTTTGTTGACTTTGAAAACTTAAGAAACTGCGTTTAATAACGATAATTATTATTAAAGATGATGTATAATTGCCTGGCATATCGTCTTTGCGACTCGACCGCACATGTAGAACGGAGCGATGCTATAATATTATGGTAATGGTTTCGTTTGTATTTCACTTTTACGTTCCATCCTGGAATCTTAACGTTTCCAATCATAACGAGGATTTTCGTATCAATTATAAAATAAACGCACGTTAAATGTAAAACGTTTGAATAATAATAGAATTAAAAGAAGAGAAAAATTATGAATAACGAGAACCATTTCGATATACTTGTTATCATATTATACACTGGGTGGGTGGGTATTATTTTAGTATTAATTGAATTTTTACGTTCGTTTTGTCTTTGAAAATGTGCAATATAATTATAATTGATGACATTTTATAGCTCGTTTTAATATTCAATTATAATGATGAACGCTCGTTCGTCTACTCGGCGTTTTGTTTGTAAAATATAGTAATATAATATGAGACATTGTGAAATGTATAGTTTTATTTTTTTACCGGATAACTGCCACGGTCGCCGTTAATGTATTTATACCCGCAAGTTATTGAAGTCGTCCATTATATACACAATTACCGACTAATGATTAATACGAAAACCATAGGTCGACAAAAACAAGATGATTATAAAGAAGCAGTTGAACGGAAAAACAGTAATCGAGATTTCCAAACTGCAGTAAGTATATAATAAGTACCATTTTGGACGTAAACGTTTGCGTGTTTTTATTCTTCGCCTACGCCCATGGCCGTATATGTGCAGTCATTTCAATTTTATCCCTACACAAACGCGTGGTAAACTCAAGTAAATAATTGTACAATAATTCGAGTGAAAAAAGCAAATAACGAAAAAAAACATGTGCTCAGAGGTCAGACGTATAATCACTGTCTTGTACATAATAACATTTTAGTTGTCGTGTGTTAAAAGAATGTTTTGGCGAGATCCAATGTCAAAAACTCGTCTTTCCGAAATTTTATATACCGGGACAGCAGACGTACGTAATTGAACGAATAACGATCACAACTACAATACTGTAGTGTTGTGTACTTTTTAGCCAACAATATGCTCTACATAGTCATATACGATTCGTGTTTAGCTGTTTTATACAAAAATAATGTTTATTTGTGTATAGGCAATAATTATGCTCGAAGTACCAAAACTTAAGTCTGCTTACGTGTGTTTAAACGCTCGAGCCTGGCTTGACCGTGGCTATGTTACCGGTTACCATTTCTAGGGTCTCGGGTATAATATGGGTGTAGATACTGCCATACCGGATACTGGATAGAGACTATGGTATACGGCTAGGTATACCATATGGGTGTGAACTATCAACTACGCACGTATTCTAAATAGGTTTGTTTAATAATACTAAATTAACTAATTAGTAATAACCGACTGACACTTAAATCGTAACAAATTAGAAACGTCATGCAAGCATACCTATTGTACAGTTGAATATATTTCTTGATAATTTAAAATGTTTAAAATATGTATTTACAACCCGAGTAAAATAATAACTTTAAGATTTTTATCGCATTTCCTCGATCGTTTGCTGCATGACAATCGTATATTTCAGTTATATCTGTTTATTCTGCTATACAGCTATAATAAGTACATCCTCCGTGAAATTAATTATTACACTATACTTATATAGCAGGCACGTTATTTACTGTACGCATGATTGAACGTATAGATTTATGTTATAAAATGAGATAGTTTTTTTTTTACTTTTCTCCGAACGAAAAAAAAATCAATTTTTCAACTATATTATGTCATAAATAAAAATAATATCGATATAAATAGCGACACAGCGTGCTGATTTTGTTTTTATTACGAAGTTTTGAACGTCAAACAGGTAGCTTATAACGTAAACATCAAACGTACATTGTAACATGTCATTTACTCGAGGAATGTCCGTTAAAAATGACTTTGGCTTTGTCCTTCTAGTACTCTGAGCATTTTTGCTTATTATATTGTATTTGAAGTTTCGGGCAATTTACTCATAATTGAATTTGAATATGACTTGATATACATATTATTGTAATCCAAATAGTTCCGGTGTGACAATTATTATATTATAAAATGTTTGCACGATCGGTTTCAGGTGATATACCGGCATTAATAATATATTAGTTACTCAACAACCGTGGCGTAATAGATAACTAAGTGATCAACAAAAAATATATCTGCATGATAATGCCATAATAATCCATTAGATTTTTTTTATCAATACTGTAAAATAGTGTTGCTTATTTTTTTTTTTTTAGAAGTTAAATTATTTTATGAAAATATACGTAATTTTGAAACAACTATAGAGGTATTTTAGGATTTGTCGAAATTATTTGTTTTATTATTATATTTAAATGTAGTTATATGATGTTAAACGTTAAGTCAATATTTTTGACCGTTTGTAATGAATTATTATGACATTTTTACATATTCATAAAACCAATTAAACTAATGGAATATTTTTTCACAGGTTCCAATAAACCATGAAAGGGTGGAGATTGGTCGTGCTTCTTTGCACGGCCTTGTTGAGTGAGCCAGTACGGCCACAAGAAACATGGAGCCGACCCGAGACGGCAGCAAAACGCGTTGACGATTGGGTACCTATAACGGCGTCATGTCCGTCGTGTCAAAAGAATCTGGAATCCAGTGGCGAAGCAGGTGGAGTTGACGAAGTCGGACGTCTGTTAAATCCACCAGCCGCTCCGTCCAGTCGCGCATTTAATTTCAACTCTAAACAAAACAGTTTTAACCGAGCTCCGTCTGGTGAGCCTTACGAAGTCACCACACCGGCGGCATCATCCGCCCAGTTCTTCAGTCAACAACAGGCGTCAAAAATACCGCAACCTGTGCATTTTCCGGTACCGTTTTTCAACCAACAGAATCCGTTCCAGGGTAGATTTCAAGGACTACCCAATTTCCAGCCACAGTTCACGTTCATACCCCAACCACAAATCCAGCCTATGCCGAAGGAAAACAAAGTGACGTTTCCCGAATCACCGTTCATCCAGCAACAAAACAAAGGTTCGGTGCAACTTGTGTACGTTCCCATCGAAGCGCTACAGAGACAAAAACCTAGGTTGCAAGCCGACAGGCCGATACCTCAACAATCGCAGATCGACGTGAAGGCGCAATCACCGTTCGAGACAGGAAAACTAAAGTTCCAAAGACCACCGCAACCGTTCGATGGTCAGTTTCCAATTACTCAACAATTTGAACAAGATCCTAATCGTTTTGCACCACCACCTCCACCATCATTTGAACAGAACACTGGCCGTTTCCCACCACCATCACAATTATTTGAACAAGGTAAACCCAGTTTCCCAAATCAACTGAAAGAACAACGCCCGGAATTTTTGCCTCAAAATGAACAGCCAGTCGCTCCACAATCATTTCAATTTGTCGAGGATGCAAGAAACCCGCCTTCCAACTTTTTCCAATTTCATGATAATAGATTCCAAAAGCCGTCTTTCGAAGATAAACCAAAAGAAACAAAACCACAAGGACAACAAACATTTACACCCAATCATGATGAATCAAGACAAGAATCTGCACAAAATTTCGTTTCGAACTTTGACGGAAATCATCCAAGGCAAGGACCACCACCACAGCCACAAAATTTCCAACAAAATTTCCAAGAAACGAGACCAAGACAAGAACCACGACCGCAAAGCGCCCAACCTAATTTCCAAGAAACGAGACCAAAACAAGAGCTACCGCCTCCAAAGTTTGTCCCCAAATTCGAGGAACCAAAATTAGAATCTCAACAACAGTTTGTTCCCAATTTCCAAGAAACAACAAGACCGAGACAAGAACCACTATTACCACCGCAATTCATTCCCAAATTTGAGGAACCAAAATTAGAAACACAACAACAGTTTGTACCTAATTTCCAAGAAACTAGGCCAAGACAAGAATCAACACCACCACCGCCGCAGTTCGTACCTAAATTTGAAGAACCAAAGTTACAACCTCAACCACAGTTCATTCCCAATTTCCAAGAAACTAGGCCGAGACAAGAAACCCCACTACCACCACAGTTCGTTCCCAAGTTTGAAGAACCGAAGTTAGAACCTCAACAACAATTCATTCCAAATTTCCAAGAAAATAGGCCAAGACAAGAACTACCACCGCCACCACTGCAATTCGTTCCCAAGTTTGAAGAACCAAAATTGGAAGCTCAACCGCAATTTGTTCAAAATTTCCAAGAAATTCCACAGCAAGAAACAGCGCAACAAACATTCACTCCCAACTTCGAATCATTAAGGCCAAAACCAGAAGTTCAACAAAACGCTGTCCCTAATTTTCAGGAAACGAGACCAAGACAAGAACCACAAGTACCATTTGTGCCGAAATTTGAAGAAGTAAAACAAAAATCAAAGCCAAAAGTTCAACTATCGCAACCTTCGACATTAGCCCCCCAGCAGTCGTTTGATTCTTCGAGTCTGACAGAAAAAGCAGTACAAGCGCAATCAACGCCATACCCACCTCCGCACCAACCTCCACTTTCTGTTTATATGGAAAAACGTCTGGATAACAGAATAAACGAAGTGCTGACCATACTGAAGGACGCCAAAACTATACCAGTGTTAGATACAATTGGTAATCGTTCACCCAAAGTGTTCGTCGGACCAACCGATCTTGATGCACCTAGAGGTTACGTTAAATTTGAATTGCCTTATTTATCGTCACTCGATATCACCAAAATCGACTCAATGGCCGATCGTTTACCATTTTTCGTCGCTCCACTTAATTTCAAACCACCGCCTGGCTACGCAAAAATACCATTACCACCACCTCATATTGGATCTGTTGTTGTGTCTTCGAAGTCTCCAGTTGTTTCTTCCACTACAGAACTCAATCCATTCAAACTCACGTCTCAATTGCCGACTGAAGTGAACTCTTTACAACCATCTGTGTCGAGTACCACGCAACGAGTAACCGAAAGAGCTCAACCAAGCACTGATGGCACACCCACTACACCGAAACGAAACCGACAAAGGAAACCATTGCATAGGGGTTCGTTGACTAGTTTCAGCACAACTACTCCCTTGAATGATATCACAGAACGGCAAAAAGATCAATTTACAACACCAGCAGAACTACAACGGTTACCAGAAATTTCGACTTCGGCGAATGATCAACAACAATTTTCGGAGAGTACACCAACTTCCATTAGACAGAAATTTTCACGAAAACCAGTGGAACAACAACAGACTAATTTTGAAACCACACAAACATCTGTTGAAAAACAGCAACAGCAGTTTGATAACACACCGAAACAACAGTTTGACAATACACCGAAACAACAGTTTGACAACACACAACAACAGCAGTTTGACAACACACAGCAACAGCAGTTTGTCAACACACAGCAACAGCAGTTTGTCAACACACCGCAACAGCAGTTTGTCAACACACAGCAACAGCAGTTTGTTAACACACCGCAACAGCCGTTTGATAACACACAACAACAGCAATTCGACAACACACAGCAACAGCAGTTTTTCGCAGATCAACAAGTTCCACAAAACCAACAAAACTATTTAGATACTCTTCCTCAGATTGAACAACAACAATTTTTCAATAATCAACAACCAAGTCAACAACCGTTCTTTGAAAATCATCAACAACTTTTGGATAATCCTTCTCAGACCATTCAAGAGCAAATTTCAAACAATCCTCAATCGTTAACTGATCTAAACAATCCGGAAAGAAATCAACAACAGTTTATTTCAAGCTCAACTGAAAAACAGATATTTAAAAACTTTCAACAAATACAACCACTTTCCCAGTACCAGGTAGGAAATAACTTTTTAAACCAACAACAGTCGTCCACAGAACAAGTTCAATCGGCTTCCAATCCTCCACAAACCATATCTGAAGAACCTCAGACGGTATCAACGTTGTCTCCCACAGACACGCCAAAACTTAGACAACGACTGTCGTATTACGATAAATTATTGTTGACGTCAACTCAAGTGCCAGTAGAAATACCGAGTACTCAAAACGTAATCGAATCCAGTGAAAAACCCAAAGAACGAACGAAGTTGAGGCCAAGGCAGAGATTAACTACGACCAGAAGACCTACGACAGAGTCTCCGAGCACTTCGGAAGAAGTGTCCGAACAGACAGCTGAAACGTCGACGCAAAGGTATAATCCTCTGAAGAGACGCCGCCCAGTGACAACCACGACAACTACTGAAACGGCCGAAACTACGAGAAACCCTCTGAGGTCTAGGACGACACAAGCTAGTAGATCAGAGTTCGTGCGATCGAGATCCAGCCGGAGACCGACCACGACAACGACCACTACGACCACAACGACCACAGAAGCGGCGCCAGTGCAACAACAGTTCCAAGAAGAGGCACAGTTGACCGTACCCCAAGACGAACAGAAGAAAATCGAAGAGGCCGCGTCATTTTGGAACGAGCCAGTGACCGTACAGCAAAGTCATGGTTACGAGTTAGATACAAGGTACACACAGGCACCTTCCGGACCGGACAGCAAGTTCAGTAGCGGAGAACCACCAGCGGACGAAGACTTTTCGAAGGAAAAACACCACCACGGCAGCAGTACCGACAAGAAAGCCCATGACCCGAACGTAGAGAAGAAGACGCCAGGCCGCCGAGGCCATTGGGTCAGAGTACGAGTAAAGAAGCCGCAAGACAACTTGGATACGGCCGAGTCACAAAACTCCTTGGGTCCGCTTTCAGCGAACGCAATTCCTGAGTTAGTGACAAAACCAACCACCGAATTCGGAGTCTCGTCTTCTGCAGCTCCGGAAGAACCAACCACAACCACTACCACCACCACCTCCACGATCGCTCCGACGACCATGACTGCATCCGTGGTGACTACTGTCAGTAACCAGAAGCAACAATCGGTAACTACCGTTTCCGATAACGCAGAAGTTGTGGCGGTGACGACGACGGAAGAAGAACGTCCGGCTGAAACCACTCAGACTCCGGAAGTGTCTCAACCCGCTGTGAAATACCCAGACGACGAACAAGACGAGGCGTTCCAGCGAAACTTGGCTGACATGCTGGCTAAATTCATCAGAGGAGGTGGTGATGAAACTCGGTCTGAAAACGTAACGGCGCCCACGGGAGCCGAAGAGTCTACGGTGGACTTAGTCGCGGAGACAGAGCCGACCGACCCCACCGTCGTCACTACAGCCGCGGTCACGGAACTGCCCGTCGCGCCGGTCACGTCCACCACGACCAAGGTATCTATGGAGACTGAAATATGCTACAAGGGCAGGTGCGTGAAGAGCAAAAAGAACAAACAGATCACCGACCTGGTGTCCGAGCCATGAATAATATAAAGTATAATATAATAGATATTAAATATATATAATATGTACACTCGTATCTTAAGGTTATAATAAGAGATGACGTGAGACGACGATGTCTGTTTATGACAGGCGTCGGTAATTATCGAGTATATAGTGACTACAGTGTACAGAAGAATAAAAACATAAATATATTGCTCGTACATTCGCCTCGGAGTCCACATAAAACCAAAGATACAACGGGATACAAATCTGTGCCAACGTCAAGAAAAAAAAATATTTTGTACATATTATTTTTACGTATAAATATGATTATATTTTAGTCACATTTAAATAATTTATTAGTTACGTGTATGCGTTGAACAAACATTTATTTATATAAACCTATCGAATGTATCTACTTATCTGTTTTACATATGAAATTAGTTTCATACAACTTTAAACATATTTAATTTAATATTTTTATTTTGTATTTGTATATAAAAAATTTTTACTTATTAAATATTTATTTGGTAAGTGAACAATTTGCTCTATCATAAAAATACCATAATGTATACTTAAGTTTGCATTAACTTATTTTGTGAATTTTGTGTGTGTTGAATTTAATTATAACATCGTTAACATATAATTTGATTATATTATCATTAATGTTAAGAATGATAATATTATGTACCTATATTGTGTAGGAATGTAAGAATTTACTCTAGATTCAATAAACATCGGAAAAAGGAACTCTTCAGTCGAGAAACGTCTTAGTTTTATAATTTATATGTAATTCTTATATAATTATTATTTTTACTGTATACAACATATGTATGATTAAATTAATTTTCTAAACAAACATGTATTGATTTTTATGCTATTAGTTTTTAAACATAATTATCTTATCGAAGTGCCTCTATAGGTCTACTAGCTCAATCTATATCGATTTGTTTTTTTGTCAAATGATCACAAAACATAGGGATCGAATATGACGCACCTACCAATAGGTAAGTCATAACTTAAGATAATATTCGATCTAATTGTTTTGGGCAATATTATAAATATATTACTTTATAAGAAATTAACCAATTACACAATTTAAACTTTACGAATATTTAATATATTATTATCATACTTAAATTATGTTGAAATTATAAAAACAAAATAAAATATAGTAGAAAATGTCTCTCGTCGGAAAAGACACAATTGGATCATATATATCTCTTCTTAATCGTAAGGAAATAATTATAATTATGATAAATTGATAACATATTATTTACGCGTTCATCATAATAACGAGTTATGTCACCATAGAACTTATAACATCATCAATTATGAGTTATAAACAAGTGCATAGTATGATAATATATGCATATTATAATTTTCTTTATCGTTCGTCTTAGGAACTCTCGAAATGATGACAACATGTGTTGGTATAGTAACCTAACAAAGTAAAACAAGTAAAAAACAGTAAAAATATGTGTTGCGAATTTCAGATGCATGCACCCCAAGCCTGAAAAATATATCAATAATATCATATTCACGTCAAAAAACACCCCCAACGGGCTTCTCCCCCCCCCCAAAAAAAAGGTTCTATATATAAAGGTCTATACATCCGTGATTGCCTGGTACACGTGTTGTGTGATCTATTATATTTTTCTTTTAAGTATATCTGGTGTCTGCCTACGTAAGTATTTTTTAAATCGTCTATGAGTAAATCAATATAATATGATCTCACAATTATTTCACATTAAGATTAGAAATGAGCTGATGGAAAAAGATTCGACTGCGCTGAACATTAAAGTACAGGGTGGGGCAGTGAATCGGACGATTTTAAAATAACTATAAAAACCAAACAATTGTTTAAGATCATCAAGTGTCCTTAGTGGTGTTTGGTATACTCTACTTTTGATATACCCCCAACAGAAAAAAATCACAGGCCGTTAAATCACGCTGCGCGTAACTAGAGCTGTTTAGATAAAACGCTTTTACAGCAAACGCACGTTGTTGTGGGTCCAACGATTCATGATACCTAAACGCTTATATTTTATGGTGAACATAATTTTATAGTTGTAGTACGCTCATATCAATTACAGGGCTTTCCGTATTTATTTTTAAATCGCCCGATTCACTGCCCCACCCTGTATAATAGATACTTAATACAGTTTTTGGCTTCAAATACACTGCGCCAACTAGACATTGGAATAAATTAAGTGGTCGTGTTCAATAGACTCACACGGACCTTATATTTGCGGTTTTACGGATCCGCGGCCATACGATACTCGAAATAGGTACAATGAACGTCATCATAAAATATGATTAATATGTTGTGGTCGATATAAACAATTCGTGATCATGAACTGTCAAGTTCAATGCATTCGATTTCGTTCATCACGACCGGCCGCCTTGGACGAGAGTGTATAATAATACAAAAGTTATAGGCCACATAGGTGGGTAGGTACGTACGAGCGGGTACGGCGAAAGTGCAATAATTGTTGTGTTTACAAGTACGTTCGCGAGATATCATAAAGAACGCATCAGCTGTCTGATGGTAATTTCAAAATATGTTATGATGTGTTTTTGGTCTTTCGCGCTTTCACAATTCGATAGTTATTCAAATATTACAATATATTGCAATGTATATTATACGTACTGACAACTGCCAAATTCAAAAATACATATCGTTTGAAAATATGCAATATAATATTGTAGTAAATATAGAAAAATAAACTGATATATATTTCGAATTTGAAATTACGGGCTATTACAAATATATAAAAGCTATTAAATTGGTCTTACTGCAGTTACTTAAAGAAAGTCACCTTGAAAATACCAGCAGAAGATTAGGGTGATATTGCAGATTTCGCATCTGGTAATCGGCCGACAGTTGTAGGTATACTTCTAAGTGTTTATGTCATTTATTTATAAACATATTTACGACTTAGCTTATTAAATAACGAACGAAAGAATTATATTTTGATTTTGAATCAGTTGTGAATAACGCATCATTAAGTATACGTGAATCATCACAAATGATCACCATCAACATAATATTATCAATGTCCAGGTTAATGTTAATAAATTTGTTACAATAATAATATAATATATAAGGTACTTGCGGTAAAATATAATTTATAAATACTAGAATAGGTATGTATGTACATATCTATAAGCGTGTACCCGCGTTGTTAATGCATTTGTAACGATAAAGTTAGATTTCTATTTTTCCTAATTGAAACTCTAAAAAAATTACAACACCCACCTACCTACTTACTTGTTTAACCTTCACGAAACCGGTCAACTGGTAATAATATTTTAATAAATTGAATTAATGAAAAACAACCCGAGTATAAAGAAAAACGATTATATTATTGTAGACCGCGGTACTCGTACGGTAACCATAGCTACTCGATCGCGCTTACGACTCGTAACAATATAATATATTATTTCAACAACCGACTGCAATTTTCCGATGACGATTCGGAAATCGTCGAAATCTGTCTGCAGTTGCATAAACACATACGACCATGATGTATATATGTGTATTGCATTCGTGCCAACGACAGAAAAGCGTTATTCTTATTTTTTTATTATACATATTAAACGATATAATAATATGAATGTTCGCCGTTGGCGTGTGTGTTAGAAATTTGCAACATTTCTTTGTACCTAGCTGGTATACGCTGTGTCTTAATAAATTTGGTTCCAACCGAATACACGAGCACCAACCATAGGTCCTACTTACCTATATACGACGAGTGGAGACGAGTAAGGAAGAATGGTTTTTTGAATTGAAAATAAAACATTTTATCGTAATCAGATTATATTGTTCTTTTGTGTATTTCTGACAATCGTGTAAAACAATAATTATTTTGATTAGTTAGGTAGTAACTAGTAAAGTTCCTATAATAATAACAATACTATAATAATACTTGCAACTGTATCGCGTATCATGATTCTAGAAAACGTAATTATGATTTCTTTTTAATAACTCAATACCTAAATACAATTTTTTTCTTTAGATCTCCGGTACTCTGGAAATGACTTGAACATTATAATATGGAGCATACTAATATAGCCTTATGAAATCAATCAAAATCGGATAATCATTGAACAACTAATTATATTCAAAGTCGCTTGTATTGTTAAGGAGTAACAGACACACGTTTGGCTCTGTCAAAGCGTGAGAAGTAAACTACTGTCTGTGACTATTTGACAATATATTGTATCGTAAAACAAAATGTTGATCGAATTCAATTGGTTCTTTCTGTATAGGTAGAACAAGGTACCAAACAACAACAACAACGACAACAACAACAACAACAAATGTGCAAACGCATTATTAAAAATTCACAGCATTCTCTCATTATACATCGCGGTTATTGTTACCTTCTAATGGCGCTAATTATTATTATACTTCGTACTCGTATGACGCTAAACGCAGAACAAAGACGTTAAATATCCCGCGAGAAAACACAATATCACAGCTGCTGCGTAGGTATATACCTCACACCGATGAATTATTGAATATTTTTTTTACCCAGGTATCGCCGAAACACATTGTACAATCCGAAAGGGGCTCGATACTGACAATGGTGGAGCGTATAGTCCTTCTAACTTGTAATATTATGACGAAATGCGTTCGGACAAGACATCACGTCTTCCGACTTCCAGATATATATATATATAATATAAATTATGCTATAATTGTATAGAACGAAAAGACTGCGACTCGCGGTATATACCTGTACTACGTGCCAGTAACCAGACAACCGAATAATTATACCCACTTGCACACCCGAAAAATAATACAACCTGTCCACTGCTGCTGCTGCTGCTGCTGCGGTTTAGGTACTTCTACATATTATTATTACTGTAATAAAATGTAAGAAAAAAAATGTGTACACGGTACGTCGCGGTACACAATGGCCGCGAACACTGTGATGTAATTCTGCATTTGTTTCACGTCTGTTGAACCCGCGACGATGGGCGGACCGAGATTAGTTCACCGGGAAGTACCTATAAAGTATCGTGTGCGTACGAGGAATAACATGGGAGTGTTTCATGTCTCATGCGGGTTGATAGACCCATTCGCTGGTTTTCGCATCCGCACAACTTCAACAATAATAATAATCAAATACAATACAATTGTATATTTATATTTTGCAGTGCTCGCCATACGGTTCGTATCTTCGTACATCTTCCGCTGATTGCGATATCATTGCACGCGCAATACGAATAATATAATAGTTCTTTTATTGGCGAAATGGCGATGATGTGTTTTCTATTATATAGGTATATGTTGCTCCAACCTCGGAACGATTACCCGTCGATAACAATGGTTTTTATGCGGACCGAATTATTTTTCAAGTCCATTATCATTGTTGTGTTTGAAAGAATAATTAAAAAATGAGTTATTGATCGATATCATAATTACAACATAATATAGATAATAATTTGTATAGATAATCATAAAATTATATAGAACAATATAAGAATTATTATACGAATAAAGTTCGTCTTTAATAAATGCCATTTAGATGTTAATTTTTTAGCCAATATAGCATACTATAGAAAAATAATATTTACCTATAAAAAATAACTTGCCCATATCAGACCATTATATTTTATTTGTATGGATAATAACTGTCCCGGCGACTGAGGCTATTGGCTACTATAAATTTTACATAATTATTACTTTAGGAATAAATCGTTACACACTAAATAGAAATGTATAACTATATAAACTATATAGTATAGAAAAAAAAATAGATATGAAATTAATTTAATAATACATTAGGTATAGGCTAATACATTATACATTTATAAAAAATATCATTATATACAAAAAAAAAAAAATTATAAAATACTTGTATTTTACTATGAAGTTCTGCATCCCTGAGAAATTCGAGAACATCCGTAATGCTGGCATTTAGATTTTCAGTTAGAAGGTGAGTTGGATGGTAATTAAAGCGTTGTAGTTCGTAGACCATTATATTAAATGCAAACGAAAAGTCAGTTGTAACACGTTTTTAATGAACAACGATATAATACGAGTTGTTTACAAATTAATATTTGTTTTGTGCTTGTAAAATTGCATAACGTCTTAAGACATATTAATGTTCAATAAAATAATGTTCCTGGACAAAATCCCTGTTAGCCATAAATCCATATTGTTATCGTGACCATTCCATAATGTTATCATAACCATTGGCATTCTATATTATACGAGTGTAGTAATCGGAACTTTCCACATTACGTAGCACGTGCTTATTATACTATTATACTAAATATGATACAAATTCGGATTTCAGAAAAGTACAAAAAATGAATTTCAAATCGAATTACTGCAGGTTTTATTTCATGAAAAATTATAGTTTATATGACCACCACTCACCAGTGGCGTGCTCAGCTTTATTGAAAGGGGGGATATTCATTTTTGACTTAGTCATTGACTCGTGGGGCTTCGCCCCCCACCTCCTTCTACTGAATTTATATTTTAATTTACATTATCCCCCCGTACAACGTGGAAAAAACATTTTAATCTTCAACTTTAAACTTCACGCTTTTTTAATTTGGCTTTCAAATTGAATATTTAAAATGTTTTACATTCGTAAATACATTGTATACATTATATACATTATTTTTTACTACAGGATCAATTTTTTTGCCATGTTTGGTAAAATAATCATTAATTTTTCTTTTGGTTTACATAACTAATTAAATAAAATAAACATATTAAATATATTTTTTGCTATGGTTCTATTCAAGTTGAAGAAATATGGTATCGCATTAAAATTACACTATTAAAAGTCAACGGGAATTATTTATTGGTGACACGTCGCAAACGAAGATCGAGAACACAATAATTCAATAAGTTCAATTTGCAGTGCCGTAACGAATTACCGCCATGTCGACTACGGGTCGACATC
Organism: Myzus persicae; assembly: GCF_001856785.1. NCBI lineage: Eukaryota > Metazoa > Arthropoda > Insecta > Hemiptera > Aphididae > Myzus > Myzus persicae. Next base: position 28,670 of record NW_019104238.1, read on the forward strand.
GGCCACCGGCGTGTGGAGCTCTACTCTAATATTATGTTTATAAATACGGCACCTTGACCCCCCCCCCCCGCGAGCACGCCACTGTTGACCACCTATGTGGCAGATTTTGCAGTTCTACATTTGATATTTGCAAATGCAATTTGCGACACTTGTCGAAAGTTTTTGCATAACAGGGACAACTTCACACTGTAACCTATCAAAGTTTAACCGGTAAGTACAAACAGGCCCCAAAACTATGTCTATATAGTTAGTCTTATATTACGAGTGTGTAGCCCATTATTAGAATTTGAAAGCCAATTCTTTGGGCAAGATGAACTTTCGAGGTTTTGTAACCACTAATATTGGCTCAAGCAATAGTAAAACTGATCTCCAAACATATTTTGTTACCTATAGTTATAGCTGTTATCAAAAGTATTTGCGAAACTTCGTTTCGTTTTAGTTAAATTGGTTCCTATTGGTACACTATTTACTCGTGCAATTTTGAATCCAAATTTCAATCAATCCTATACTTATATATTAAGTATAAATTAATTTTAGTGATTTCTGACTGCAACTCAGGTTATAAGAAAACAATGTATCAACAATTTTCATCCTCAACTTATTCGAACTTTGGACGATCTGCATTTTTCCATTTCCGTGTAACGACGGTCGGTTTGAAAAAATTATTAAATTGTAAATACTGCATGCAGCTTTTTCGTGTTGGGTATCGATGACATTACAGATCATTAAAAAATAAATATATTGTCATTTGTTCACCAGTATCACACGCTTTCGCGGTCGCCAAGGAAAATAAATTGCCCATACCCCAAATTATTATACTTAAATTTAACTATGTATTGTATTTTATTGTGTTTGATGTATTCGTTTCTTGAGGTACCTTCAGCAGTGTCATGTACTTATAGTATTCGTAAAACCTTACAACTTTCTAGTTTCCTACACATGTTAACTACCTGTAAGTTGTAACAACACATTATTATATAGATAGATATTAAATAACTATACCTGCCTAATATTTATACGTTCGTCTATTATCTGCTGTTTGGAAAGTGCTATAAGAATTGGTCGAATTAAGTACCTACTAATAATGGCTTAGAGATTTATAGGTAGGTGGGTGACGTTCATTATAAGCATTTCCAATGAGTCATTATTCGACAGAAAAAATTATATACATTATTTAATTCCAGTGTCCAGTGTATTTTATGCTTCTCAATAGTCAATACACGATATATTATCATCAATTGTTACAAATAGGTACCTACCCATTGGCCATTGGCCACTGCCTTTGAATACAAACATTATTTATTATTTTTAATCAACGATTAATAGCGCTACATAAATTATAATAATTACTATTGTATGATAAACTGAGGATGTATTTTTTAATAGTTACCGACAACGGAATTCGTATCTATGTTTCTTTTTAAACATTTCTATAAAATATCTAATTGTCTTAAATTCGAAACTATGTATAGGATTTAGCTGGTATACCCATCGGCCATCGCGAAGTCATAACGATTGAACAATTTCTTCTTAAGACTTGATATTTATAATAAAACTGTATTTGTCTGACCCATAAAATATATTTTTCGAATTTTCATACCACAAGACTATCAATAATTCTTGTTTTTATGTTTATTTAATTCAACTAAATATTAATTAACAGTATAATAAAAAATAATATCTGCAACTTGTCATAATAATTAATAATAAACATTTTTATCTTCTTTGTGTAATAAAAAATATGATATTATTGTGGATGACATATTGTTATTATAATAATACTTCACATTAATAAGTCATTATACAGGTGGGTATGTACATATAAACGCATAATTCAATACGTTTTTAATTATATATATATTGTTCGTTTATTTATGTAGACAACCTTGAATACACGAGAAGATATTATTATGTAAGTTAAATGATGAATGTTTAATATTATTATTAATTTAAATTATAATTTACTCTTCAAATGTATATGTATAATTTATACTTTATACGTATTTAATATCCCATATTTATATCAGTATATACCTTCAACCTACTCACTCCGCACTACAGATTTCCTTTATATAAAGCAAGAAATGTATTCCGGTATTTTGCATTAAATGAGAAATCAGAGATTGTACAAAATTGTAGGTATTTAAAATTTGAATACATTTTTAAATATAAATTTCAAACACAATTTAATTTGCATAATACTATATTGGCAACAGATTTCAAATAAATTTGTTGGTAAATAATTTTTTGCGTGTTCATAAAAAGTTCAATAGTATCGAAACTAATATTTGAAGTTTATTTTAAGCATTAAATCTTATACCTTTTAATATGTTTATAGGTACGTGTTATGGATTTAGATAAATGCGATCGATGTATATGGATAATACGAGTTTCTAATATCCAACAATTATATTTTCAACAAAACCAGATATACTAATACGCTTATTTGGTAAGTACCTATTTTATAATAATTGATTGTATAAGAAATTATTGATTTTATTATTTTTCGTAATCTTTTTCTATGCTTGTTTTTTAGTGGATAAACGTGCTACTTACAGACTACAAATATAGTTTAAAAGTTTCATGTTCACTATCAAAAATCTAAGTTAAGATATTTATTCTTAGAGATTTTTTGTTAATTTAAATGATTGTTTGTTTGATTGAATGTTACCGAGATAAATTGTAAATCAGCCAATATGATGTGAAGTTCTGGACAAGTTCTTGACAATTGTCAATATTGGACTTTGGATTTATTAATCTTTAGGTGTTTATTGCTCGCAAATTTAATATAACAACACAATCTTGTCGTAGGTACCTGACAACTGCCTATACTGAGTGTACCAATCTGGCGTTGATAAAAAAAAATTCAATCAGGAAAATAAGTCTTAAAAAGTTCAAAGCAACCATAGATAGATCAAAAAACATACTTGAAAATATTCAAGAATCAGGTTTTTATTTTCGAAAGCTGTGACGAACCTACCTAGTTATATTGGCATAATCGTTTTTTCCCCAACGACGCGCCGGTATAGTGATCTATAGATCACTGTCAAAACCGGATTCAAAATATTATTATTCTTAATTTGTCACGGAAATATTAAGTTGTTCCGCGACTTGCGGAATGGGACATGCATTATATATATATATACCTGCAAATACCTAACTCTGCGAAAACAACTGACTTTCAAACCACAATCGAATCGTCCGGATGTATGAAGTGATTATGTATACCTAAATAGGTGCATGCGCAGTCATCTATACCTATGTGTTCATACCTACCTAATTATTGTTAATATTATAGTAAATAGTAATAATTGTGGTTTTGTTTTTTGTGACATGCGACCGAAAACCACATTTAATAGGTAATGCCTGGTGAAGTAACCTGCTGCGGGGTGTTCGCTGGTTCATCGTCTGTCCAAGGTCGTATTAAAAAATATGTACTTCGTACATAGGTGAGCGCCTATGTTTAAAATGCGGATAAAACGTGGATAATGCATCAAACAAAAACAAACATTTTGTGATGTAGGTTGTTACCTATAACACAGCAGCTATGATAGCATATGATCTATGATGAAAAATTGAAGAACATGTAGTGTCAGACTACAATGTTCGGCAAGATTATTGTGGACCTTTTTGAAAGAAATCTGGTTGAACTACTGACTTTGATGTCCACTATACAGAGTGCGTTTTGTTAGATGTGACAAATTAAATAACTATTGTGAAATAATCGATATTTTTTATTTTTTTTTTCCATATGATTTATAAACGATTGTACCTTACTACACGTATTAATTAATTATTATTCCTTGAGCTTGGATTTTGGTGACTTTTGCATTTTTTTTCTCCAAGTGTTATACAATTCTAACCAAAAACTAAATTTGTTTAGTAATATGGCAATTTAAAATATGTAATTTTTATTTTGCATATTTTTGCATTTTTTGCATTGTTTAGGTCATTTTTACGTAATATTACAAATATTTCGTTCACAATGTGTATTTAAACTAATTTTGGTTTATTTTAAGCTTTTCAATATGTGTTGTAAGGGTAATCCCAATTAGTACCTATAGGCAATTACCCATTTATAGACAGTCCATTGACATTGAAAAAGTAATATAATTAATTGTTGATTTATCCGATAAGATTAAATATCGAACGAACCCATAACTATTTAGGTATACAATAGTAGCTTAGTACATTAGTAGTGAATTCGACACGTACTTATGTGGTTCTACCCATCTTAACTGTACAAAATGCCAAAAATTAAGTCAACAGTAGGAAGCCGTTTACGTAGTTTTGTGAGCGAGTTTGGTACCGATATTTTTTAAAAAGAAAGAAAAGAAAATTTTTTGTAAAGTTTGTAATGTTGCAGTTGCCTCCGAAAAGAAATTGACTATTCAACAACACATCAGTCGAGATAAGCATGCTCGTGGAATTCAACGAAAACCGAATGAAGTGAAACTAAATAATCAAGTACTATTATCTAATTTTACAAATAATAGTGATCAATCGTCATTTAATTTAGAGCTTTGTGAAACATTATTGGCAGCTAATATTTCACTTGCTAAATTAAATTAAATAACACACATTTATGAAATTTTTTAGAAAAAAATATAAAATTTAAAATCCTTGACGAGTCGAATTTGCGTAAAAATTATGTTCAAAAATGCTATTTAAATACAATACGAAATATTAGACACTATGTAGGCGATAAAAAAATGTGGTTTAGTGTAGATGTTGAAGGCTGTTATGTAGTAAAAATCGTTATTGGTACCCTGGAAGCAGAAAATTCAGGGATAATATTTTTGTTATATTCTGATGTCTTGGAAAAAACAAATCATTCAACCATTGCAAAAGCGTTCTATAAAGCCATGTTTACATGGCCTGAAGGAATAAAACACGATAATGTCTTCATTTTTGTATCTGATGCTGCGCCATATATGGTGAAAGCAGGAAGAGGCATTTACACTATGTATTCAAAAACGGTTCATGTTACCAGTGTGGTGCATGCAATTCATAGAGTTTGCAGAAGAAATAAGATCAAATTTTCAAGATGTCAATAAACTTATAAGTTGCATAAAAAAATATTTTTAAAATCGCCATATCGTTCACAAATGTTTAAGACTCTTGCTCCAGGAATTCCATTGCCAGCCGAACCCGTAATCACTCGACGGGGAACCTGGACTAAATGCTGTAAGTTACTATAGTGAGAATTTTTCTTATGTAAAAAAAGTTTTGATTGAATTAAATTATGATGATTCTACTATAGTTTAGAGACTAATCTAATTTATATATAAAATCTAATTTTGGTTTCATTCCTTCAGAAATAAAAAATCAGGGACTTCTGGAATCTTATTATCAGAATATATTAATAAAATAAAACAAATTAAGACTACATTGTCCTTTGCTCCTAATGTAGTCGGAGAAACAATATCAAACAAACTGAAAAATGTTTCGATGAAAAATAATGGGTTCAAAGTTTTACGGTTTAAGGTTTGGACGGTGAAAATACAACAAGTAGATGGTATTCCGGAAGACCTAACTTTATTATATGGTTAATTTCAAATATGCCCCTGTTACTTCTGTGGACGTTGAACGAAGTTTTTCTTCGTATAAAAACATTTTATCTGACCGACGTCGCAGCTTACTGTTTGAAAATCTTGAGAATCGTCTAATTGTGCAATGCAATAATATGTGTGCAGGTGAAAAAAAATATAATATATGTTTCATTAAATTATTTTAATTTATGTTTTTACTGATTTTTCAGAATAATTTTATCAGGAAACGGTTACGTTCACAAGTCGATTATGTTCATAATTAATAATTAATAATAATATTTATTTTTAAAATAAATATTTTCGCTCATCTAAGTATATTTTTTGGTCATTTGTTAGAGTTTTTAGGTCATTTTTGCATTTTTATCTAGTGCATTTTTGTGTATGTTTTAGGTCATTGAAATCCTAGCTCTAATTTATTACGTATAAAACTATATAATATTATAATTATTAAGCTTTGATTTACTTTAAACTTGGACATACTTACCGCTCAGTTTCGTGTCTGCAGTCTGCAAGTGTCGCAACATCTCGCCATTTTGTGTCTTGCAGTGTCCTCCTGCTCATTGACCATAATAATATAGTTCGAGGGTAGGGTCAAACTTTTTTTGATTAAGTTATACTGAATATATTATTTTTTCTTTGAGGATGTAAATTGTTTTTCATTTTTAAGTCTTTATTACTACAACTATTTATTATTATTAACATATTATACTCATATAAATATAATAATATTTTAATGTAAAGTTATGTAAAACTGAGCGTTTCATATTGAATTTCTAAATAGTTTCGAAATAAATAAACATCATATTATACTGTTGGCGTAGAAATTGCATATTATCGTTAGCCGGTTGATTTTAATCTGAGGAATATTCGCCGACCGCTAAACGAAGACGCTACTCCTCTAAATTATCATCAGAAAGTGAAGATCGTTTTTCAGCTTTTATATAATATAACTTTGATGCGAGAAAATCCAATTTCAACCCGACTGATTAAGCCGAAATAATAATATGTAATGTGTAAATGTATACTATTAATACAAGTTCTTAGTTCAAACAAACGGCGATCGACTAGACATTTGGAGCCGATCGCGATCGACCGTTTGGCCACCCCTGTAATATGTACAATGCGATTCGTAGTAAAACACTATCATTAACAGTTCGAACAATTTTTCGTTTTTGTTATTGCTTAATGATAGATAGTTGTTAAAAGTTCCGCCCTTATATATAACATTTTATACTAGATTTTTTGTCCGCCTTCTAATATTAGTGTCGGTGAACCGACTTTTGCTTTTGTACGAAGTTCTATGAGTTTTTTGCTTTATCATCTCAAGCAGAACATTTTTATAAAAATGTCAATAGACATATAAATATCGAAAAATCGAAATCAAAACTTGAATGATCAGTTAATATAGGCATAGGTGCTGGTTTGTTTTGAGTTTCCCTTTTTATCTTTTTAATAATTGTAATCAACTGGGTGTATTACTACACACGCTTTCCCGCTGCAGTTATGTAATTTATTTTTTTATGAACATTATTATTTTCAAATGTAAATCTGTAAATATATAGACATGTATTAGGTATATATTTACTATATTTATATTTTTATTAATGCTCCGTAGAAATATGAATTATAATAATTATTATCATGTATCTTTTCATCTGAGAAATTTTTCCACTCAATTAAAAACATTTATACTTTTAAATTTTAAATACTGCTGTACGCATGAGTCTTATTATTTACTAATATTTAAACGAAATATATACAAAAAAAATAAGCATACGATTCAACGTCTTTTCAAACATTTTCTATGCAGTAAAAGTAAGTTTAGAACTAATACCTAACATTAAGTTTTAACAATTTTCAAGATAGCCATTTGCTATCTAGAAAATGCGTTTTCTTGATCGCATACGATTTTCTTTTTACACTTGAATTTTTCGAAGCGAAAAATATAAAGCTTTAGGGTTCAATTAGGAATTTCTATATTTATTATTGTAAAAAAACCCCATTTAAAATATTTATTGATTTACTAAAAGGGTTTAAGGATGATATGGGACATATTATAATGTTCTGAATTTATGATAAATGATTTTCCGATGTTTATGTCAAGATCACTGAATTTTCAAATTTATTTTTAAAACATTATAAATTATCTTGTTTCGGTCTATTTTTTTTTTATCCTTGACAAACTCGTATCATATTGGATTGTTGGAACAAATAATGTATGTTTTCCTGTTCAAGATTTTTTTTATTTGATTATTATTTAGGTAGGTACCTACTTAAATTTATATACTTTTATGATGCGTATTTATTGTGTATAAATATAGAAATGTATATGATTATATTATGATCTTGCAATTATACGGCCATCTACACAATATTTACGACTAAAGGAATAAATTTATGTTTAAAATATTTATCGGGGCGTAGTCGTGAGATGTGTGCCAATTAATTAATGATCATTAAATCTCGTCAGTGATCGCGATGTGTTTTCGATTACACTGCAGCGCGGTGAGGCGACGTGCTCGGTACAGGTATTTTAGCAATTTTGAATTAATATTAACCCTGGGATGGATATCATAATATTAACATTTTGATATTATAAATGTTGATAATATGTTAGAAATCTATATCAAAGTGTAAGCACAATATTGAGATACTTACTTTCCTCGACGTTTTATTAGGATAAAAAATCTAGGTCATGATTTTAAATACAACATCAGGTTCATCACCAAATTATAAGTCTCATGAAGATAATTTAATATTTTCGATTCCTCGACGTTCGCAATGATATTTATATATATTTTTTTTACATATTTTGTATGTGCGAACAATAATAATGTAACTATATACTAGTTACGAAAAATAACAGCAATATTCGCGGCGATGGCGATTAGTTCTTCGTGACTTTAAATGTCTTTGACCTTCGATAGAAAGTCAAAAACATACATAAAACCGCTTATAATTTATTTTCATTTTAGTGTTCGTGTACACGGTTTAATGTTTTATAGTAGAAAAAAATGATTTGAACTTCAACCACGGAATAGATTAATTTAAGGCTGTTGAAAGCAAACCATTTTTAAGGGGTAGGTAACCATAAGATTTAGACAAAAATGTATATTATTCGTCAGTAATGTTCAACTGTGCGGGTAGTGATTGCTCTTTAGTGTGCTCGAGTTTCCTGAACGCTGTATGTATAGTTAAAGAAAAATAAGGCTAAAATTCTTGGAGTTCAGTGACGTAGGTACCTTCATACGCGCAGTTATTATTGTCACTATACTTATTTTGAGATCAAAAAAATGTCTACCTGAAAGTTCCAAAAAGTGGAAGAAAATTTCACCCAGTACCAAGAGCCCAATTTTAGTTTTGAAAATATATTTGAATTATTTATTTTTTTTTCTAGCGGTTATGTAGGAAATTGAATTTTCGATATTTTTGCATTGTTAATAATTAGTAGGTATAGTACCAAATAATTTTTCATTCTTTCAAAATTCACATTTACTTTAGTGTGACCAAAACAAAAAAAAATAAAATCGAAAATCCATTTTCTTCATAGCCTAGACAAAAGAATAGGTAAGGAATTCAAATATTTTTTCAAAATTATAATTTGACTTCTGGAAGTATACTTTTTTCTTCTGATTATTGCGGTCGAAGTGCACGAAAAAACGACGAATATTAAATATTACAGTGAATTGTCCTCTTATAAAAATTAAAGGCAAGATTATTATCCTGGGCATCTCGTGGGCTTTTGATTATATTTTAATTACAAAGCGAGTGTGAGTATTTTAAGATGTACAAACAATTTACAGTTTTAAAATTCTCATAACTCGCTTTAAAATAAAAATATAATAAATGGCACAAGAGATGCCCTAGATAATCTATCTTACCTTAAATAAGAGGTCAATTCACTATAATTTTGAAAGGTTAGGTTGGTGAAAACGTGAACCGCTGAGCATACAATTTGCCAAGTTACGCACCTACTCTTAATACGGAGACAACACATGAGAGTATGACGTCCTCTTAATTATAAATTATAAATCATATATAATTTTTTATTTAAAATTAATATTAAGAACAGATATATTTGATAAACGATTATGTTAGATCATTTTATGTAACACGCGGTTTATCTTTATTTTTGGGCCCCACTTTTTTGTCGGGGTTCCTGTGAAATTATGTGCCTAACAGTCTTTTTTTGGTTTTTTTCTTACCCGTAGATTTAAAAAAAAAATATTTAATTATACTATGGATTGCCATGTCATAGAAAGGTTACTAACATTTATTTTATTTACAATCTTCTGTTTTGTTACAAACTCTGATAAATTGAAATAATTGAAATAATGTTTTATAAGAGAACAAGTAGAATATTTTCATACACAGCTTATTTATTTGTACACTATTTAATACAAAAAATAATACAACGCGTGTCATAATTTATATAGGTATTACTGGCAAGAATGGTTTTCGGAGATCGCCGTCACTTTTTGCCACGACTATAGCCGTCCTCTTTCAACTGCCACGTCCGGAACCATGTAACGATCGGCATGCACATCGATTGGATTTGAACCAGCTTATCAATTTGTTCGGTCACCACACATTGGACTGTTGGCGTCGATATCACGATTATTGCAGGAGACGCGCATGGCTGTAATTGTGTCTCCTCTTCGACAAGCCGTGTAACCTGAGGGAGGTGTTTCGGCAAACATTTATCATCCTCACCGTGTTTTCAATTGAACCAGTTATGTTGAAAAGCAAAAACCTGTTCACACCCATCTTCGGTGTTTTGACGGGTAACGTTGAATTGAGCCCCTCAAAATTCTTTGGGCTATCCGTGTTGAGTCCGACCAATATTGTTAGGTTGTTCGGGTTGAGTATCTTCAAGCTATTAGCGTTATCCGCGAGACACCATGTGCAGGAGGTTGGCTGAGAGTCGTCACCAAAAAAATGTGTGCGATTATGACGTGATTGTCCGCGCTGTTTTTATTTTTTTTAAACCGCAATAATAATAATAATAATAATAATGTTAATAATTAAATTGTTGCTGGGAAAATTTTAAACGATACAGATTTCAAAAAGTCGAACGTCCAAATTTGTTCATTTATATGTTTGTTTGTCTGCTCACTTAAAAATTGTTCCTTTTCCAGTGCATTTTTACAGGGCTTCGTTACTTTGCTTCACAATTGTATGTGTGTATTGAACTGTATTCCCAGAAGAGTGCCGACAAGAATGAACTATGAACATACTTGGATGTCCCGAGTGAAAAAATGTATTTAATTTGAGTGAAAACTTTCACAACTACTGTTAGTGCTTGCTGAAAAATCACACCAAACTTTGACGGAATACTGTGCAACGTCATCGTCAAAGTAGGTAGTTATTTAAAATGTCATCTGTAACACTGTCAATTTTGTCTTCATCCCATGGTTTTATTGCCGTCAAGTCAGTGGATATTGGACTACGTCATTTCCCTTTAAATAATAGTACCTATGATATTTTATCTGTATGGACTCAATTCAACATCACTGGTTTTGACAAGTTGGTAGGCACTTATACTATTATATATTTATAATATATTAGGTAATTATCATTGTATACCTACTTAGCCTGACATATAGGTAGTTAATATAATATACCTATGCGATTAGGTTTCGGAAAAAATCTGCCCAAAATACAGCTTTGCTACTAGAAAAATTAATTACTAACCGCAATATGAGACATAAATTAGAAAAATAGTCTGACAGAAAATGGACGGTCTCAGCGCAGAACTGTATTTCGTAAACAACATCATTGAATTCATATAATATTGACCACATTAATCGGTGGCCTGCTCAACGGTACACTCGACACTCACAGGATACAACTGACTGCAGTGTATAGTGGCTCATCGGCTGTATATAGACTCTATAATACCGATGGAGTGACTTCCATGGTTCAGTTTTTATTTATGCATTATGTAACTTTATTAAAAGTTAAAATAGCTCGCGTCTCTCTATAATTTATTGTTCGCAATTAGTCGCCTCGCCGAATACAACATAATGTGGGTAGTACTAAGTATACAGACGTTCAGTACACCTACCACAGACAATAATGTATAGGCACAAGGCCCTGCTGACGTATGATTGCACAACCGCACAATTATACGTGTATCGTGTATACATAACAACCTGTGCAGCACTTCTCACCCACCACCTACCACAACAATACAACCCAAATGTAGGTGAGTAAGCCCCGACCCACTACCTATACAACCCCTGATGCAGGCGAGTAAGTGGACTTTAAGACCAAAATCGAACATCTCCCCTTTCGGCAGCACCAGAAAGTTTAACATAAACTTTACTCCGGACAAAATATCAGCATGTTTAACGTAATCAGTGCCTTACTGATTAAAAAATTATTAACAAAAATTATATATTATTGTTAGTTTATATATCACATAATATATGCATTTTTATTTAAATTATATTTGTAATCATTTTCGATGTTTATAACAGATAGCAGACATTAAGCTTTTTGGTTTGGTCGAAAAGTGAATTGGCCGAAAGGAAAAGTGTATAATTTTTTGTCAAAAACGGCCCTGCACAAGTAGGTACTGACCTAGTTCTAGTACTTATACAACCCTGATAAGTAATATGACCTATACTACCTATAATACAAGCTCTACACAATACCTACATCACCGTTAAGGTAGTATAATACTATACCAATCATTAACCACAGTGCGATACATGCATATTATTATTATTCATTTTGAATGAACGCAAATGATTATTGTACATACAATAACTAATACACATATAACAATTGAGTTGTACAGCAAGTACTTGTATTATAAAACCATTGGTTGGTTAACTAATGTCACACAGTTGAGGTATAAAATGTGTACGATAAAACAGTATAAATTGTCAGTTTCAACGTTCTGTTCGCTGTTGTACAACAAACTTACTTTATACTTATGAAGTGTTCGGAATGTCTATGTACAATGAACCGATTATATTGTATTAAACTCTAATTAGTCAATTACTTTATCTGGCCATTGAATTTTAAATCTTGAACCTCTTTTCTCATATACTTCGGGATATTCTACGGGTTTCATTAGCATTGCAAGTGAAAAAATAAAAAAATATATTTTCATAAATACAAACATTCAATTCCAAATCATATTATGAACCTAAAGCTTTATTGACTTTATAAATAAATATTAAATATAATCAATATATTTACATACATGTTCATTAAATAAAAAAAAATAAATGAATAATAAATATAAAAATAATAATAACAGGTATTAAAATTTATAAATTATATATATGGTAATAGTAAGCAGATATCTTTATAATTTAAACGCTCCTTCTTCAGTGATCAATAAGATAATTTTCAACCTGTTTTTATTTCAGGAAGAAAGATTATCCAAGTCCTTTCTCAAAAGTTAGTTATTACTTATATACTAGGTACAATACACTTATGTCAACATTTTGGTTTCAATTAAACATTTTTTGAAAAAATTCACTTTTACCAAAACAAAACATACATATATACAAATAATTATTTTAAAAATCTTAAAATACATTTAAAAAAACAATAATTACACAAAACAAAAATAATATTTAAATTTAATGATAGGATAAATAGAGTTTCACTGTTTTTATTTGTAATATAGGGATTATAGGTTTCAAGCAAAAATACTGTTACTCGATTAACTTTAAGAGTTAATATTTTGAAAGGAATTGTATTCTATTCGATGTACTCAAAGTGAATACTGTACAGTGCACTTACTGTACAACATTTAAATCAATAGAACTAAAAAAAAAAAATACATTGATAAATGTATACAACTAATGGTTTATATATACTGATAAGAAAATTTTACAGTATAAAAGGGACGTTACATAAGCTTTTCACATTTAGGCTATTTACACAATACAAAATATTGGTGTGCATAATTACAAATTTTACTAACATACCTTTATAATGACAGTTTTGAAGACATGTCGATGGCACAATGTATGTGCTTTGATCACATTGGTACATGACATACGCTAAGAAGGAAGTCCAAGAGCTGCAGGGTTTTGTTGTTTGGACTGCAATTGCATGTGTTGTTGTTGCATGTGTAAGCTTTGTTGTTGTAGGTGCATTTGTTGTTGCATATGTAATTGTTGTTGTTGCTGTAAATGGAGATGATGTTGTTGAGGTGGTGACACAAATGGCTTCAGTTGAATTGGGAATTGTCCATCTGTCCACGATATAAGAGCGTGTTCAGGCATTTCGGAAGATTGAAAATGGTCTTTAAGTAATGTTTGTGAAAAGTTAGAGTGCATCTGCAGTGCTTCATTTTCTCTGACAGGATCATTGCACATTCTATATAAATCTAAACACATTTGTTAATAAATTAAAAGTAAATCAAATTACTACAATGAAAAAAAAGCTAAAAACAATATTAAAATATATATATTTATACTAATAAAATACCTTTAAGAATAGCTGAAGCCCATAGCTGTACATGGACATCAGGAATTTTACTAGCTAATTGCATAGCAGGTGTAACCATGTTCATACTTTCTCTACTATTGCCTAATGATAAAAATATATGACCAAGCAACACTAAGGAACAACTTGTCAGACGGTTTAAATCTTCTGCATTGGCCATTTTTAACGTTTCTCTCAAGTATCGCCTATACAACAGTATTAAACAATTAAACATTTAATGCGTTATGCAATTGTATAGTTGCTTTAATACATTTCAAAATTCAAAAATAAAAAATATTGATCTACAAAGAATATTAAGTTTATGTACAACATTCATCATTCATCAGTAAAGTAAAAATGTTAACTATGGATATGAATGTAAATTTGTATCAAAAACTAATTTCTATTCAGTGAAATCTAATATTATATTATTTTTAATTTATAACGAAATAATGATTTTTCAGTTCTCAAAAATGATTCTGATTAACAAAATATTACGAGTACACATTATAATATTGAATATAATAAAAAAAGAAGCATACCATTTAAAAACTAATGAACAATAAAAATATATTATAAGTACATCCAAATTAAATATTAAATGACTATTACTATTTCTAGTATAACAATTTAAGATTTTGTATTTAGTTCAAAAGGTTTACTCACTTTGCTTCATTGTAACGGGCTTGGAAAAATGATTGCAAACCTTGAACATAGTATGCAGCAGCTCTGAGACTGTGTGAATGCGATGTTAAAGTTTCTGGGTTTATACGGTCTAAAAGAGCACTAAGTTCTACATCTCTTTTACCTCTTAAGTAAACAATTGCTAAATTGAGATTTGCAAATGTCCACAACTCACGTTCTTGTGACAACTGTAAAATAAGATTTATGATATAATATTGTTAATAAATTATATACATTCAACGATACTTCCGTGTTATCTTGACTACCTAAATATTACCAAGACTACCTGTTAGAATCCTGTCTGGGTTATCTCGACTACCTCTGTATAGGAATCTATTAATAAATGTATATTCTCGCATCGTAATATAAAATTTAATTTGGGTTTTTGATGTACAATTTGTTATCCACGATGCACATATCTGGCTATCAGACTAGGTATTTATTTCATCGGTCAGTCGACAGTAGTTTTTTTGTCCATAGTAGTCATCAGTTATTATTTACTATACAGTGCTCCACTCCCCAAGAGCTAAGTCTAATCAATATAAATGTTTGTAATTTGCCATCATCAGAAAAGGAAGCTGTCCAACTTCTTCAAGAACGCAGAGTGTTGCTAAATGTACAAATTTGCCCAAACAATCATTTGGGAAAATTATATTTTGGAAATGTTAAGGAGATTGATAACGGTTTATTTTCGAAAAGAATAAGTTAGGCCGAGAGATCAATTCCCGAACAGTGGATATTTGGAGGAATTTGTCCATTACAAGTTATTTTTAATAAAAGCACCTTACAAAAAGCAGGAACTCTTGCTAATGGCAATCAAAAATAATATTCAGGAGGGTACCACAATCTACTCAGATAGTTGGTGCTTAAAATACTGAATTATTAAAATCATACAGCTTTGATCACTATAGTGTCAAACATATTATAATTTTGTAGACCTAACCACAGGAGCACTTATCCAAACCATTGAACAAATTTGGGAACTTGAAATTCTAAGATGTAAACATAAGTATACATTATTGCTACGATCAACTAATTATTTAAATTTAACTTAAAACGTTAATTGAACGTCAACAATGTAATACAAATATATTGTGCTTTTTTATAAGGTAGTAGAGATAACATTGTTGATGATAATAGGTAGTCTTGGAAATATTTTGGTAGTCGAGATAATACGGTTGTGCACCCAAGGTAGTCGAGATAACACAGAAATACCCATTCAACATGTATTATTCTATTATAATACATTTGGTTTATAAAATTCAATAAAAAGCTTATTGATGTTGTAAAAGTTACAGGTTAAGGACAAGTATATGAAAGTCAAATTACTTCTGGCTTATTTTCCAGATACTTTTTGGAACAAAAATTTATATTTTAATATTTAATAATATATTGAACTAAGAATGGATATGATCATATTATGCTCACATCGAATAAAATTAATTTTTAATACCATTATAATATAATATGTTAAGTGAAAGAGGATCAGATATTTTAATTTGTTTGGCTATTTATGCAACAATATAACACACAGGCAATTGCAAAAATAAAAAATAAATTTTACCTGATTATACATTTTTTCATTTTAACTCAATTAACTTATTATCATATGTAAATTTATACCAAAATGCTAGAGAATAGTTATGTTAACTGCATGGTCTTAAGCAGGTATTTTATGTTCTACTTTTTAATACACCTACCCTTAAAGAAGTAGTAAATTGCATTTCAGCAGCATCCATACAATTCATGCTCATAGCATATAGGCCGATGAGCATATGAAGTTGAGGACGGTGAGAGTTTAAAAGCCGTGGATGTCTTTGACAAATACTACATACTTGGGACATCTCACGTAATGCTTGTGATTTATTTCCTGTTACTAGTCGACACATAACCATATTTTCGAGCAACATTAACTGGAAGACTGACAATATTGGCGTTTTATTGTCACCAGCTGCAAAGAACGTAAAAAGTATAAATATTTATAAATTTAATATTTACAAATAATAAACTTTTTTTTTTGTTAATTTATAAGTTACCTTTTAGTTTTTCAATTTGTGCCAAAGCTTTATCGGTGTACTTTTGTGCTTTGTCCATGTACCCTGCTTGCATACTATGCATTACAGTTACTAAATAAACTACAACATATAATTGTTCTTTGGGCATCCATATGAACATATCACCCATGTTAGATCCACAAACAACTGTAACAAAATTATTATTTATTTTAAATTACAATAACTTATTAGTTATTTTCTTAGTTTAAATTATGAATGAAGTTATCTGATTTTAAATTTTACTTATAAGAATGATAGTACTGTATGAATTGTAAATAGTTTAACTTAATTTAGAACAGTTATCACAGAAAACCGCTTAAAAGGAATGAAGATGATTAAAACAAAATTACTTTAAAAGAAATATATATTTCTTTGCTTTAGCAGAAACCTTTTTATTTAGATAAATATAAATAATAACTTATTTAGTAAGATACATTCAATTGGCTGCTTACTATATTATTTGCCTGAAGGTATAACAAACTAGAGAAATATTAATTAATTAAAAAAATATATAGGTGTACAATTTACAGATGTCACATACATACCTATGAATAAATAAACATGAGCTGTATGTTTTATGTAGTTTATTTACATATTGTATTGCTATTATTGTAATAACATTTCAAAAAAGGCTTAACATTTCTATTTTAAACTTGTTAAAAAGTAGTTTAAACTGAAAGAAAAAACTGTGGTTTTGAAAAAAAAAAAATAATAAGCATCCAATTTTATAACTATTTCGAAGAATAGAACACTAATAAATGTGTACACTAATATGTAAATTGACAATAATTACCTTCATCGGAGGGCCAAGTAGGCTGCATAATTGTCAGAATACTTTGTTGTAATTGTTTTAAACACGGTTTGACACTCTTTACTTGTCCAGCCATTAAATAATGACATACCTTTAAAACAATAATAAATGATGAAAAATACTTATACTGAAGATGATTAATATAATTGAAATCATTACTTGTAAAACTAAAAAGAAGACTTTTAGATATTCTTTCTGATACTGACTGGCTTGCCAATTATCAACTAAATATCCTGCTTGGGTTAACAAAGGAGAAACTTCTGTGATTTTTTTGTCAATAAGCAGTAACTGTATATAGGTACAAGAAAATAAAAAGGTTAAAAAATCAGTAAAGTGCTGCAAAAAAAACAAATACATACCATGCACCTACTGAGCAGAAAAAGTACTCGGGTATAAGCAGCTGACGATATGTGAGCGTAATCAACGCCAACACCAAGTAAACTGCTGGCTAATTCGTAATCTTTTTCTACAGCATGTATTTGCTATAAAACAAAAACAGAAATGAATGAAAAAGAATTTGTAAACATCGAAATTGGATACACATCTCCGGTGAATACCGTTAGCATTTTTACTCACGGCTAATTGAAATATAAGTCTACAGTGCCAGTAGATGTTGTGCTGCGATAGTTCGACGGCTTTCCTCAGAATGGGTTTGGCAAGATTCGATTGATTCTGTTGCTGGTATAGTTCAGCCACGACACTGGCTGCCTCAAATTTTACGTCGTCGAATGCGTTGATGGACTGCGACAGCAACCACTATGGACAGGCAAAAATCGAGTAAAGTATGTCGTCAGCCTGAGGGGTGGGGGGGACGGTGACAGATCGGCAGCGGAATTACCGCTTGTTCGAGATGAGTCCGAGCAAGGTCTGTGTTTTTTGTGTACTGCAGAAGTATGTTGCCCAGCTGCAGATGGGTCCGGGCCTCGACCCTCGGCGGTGGTTTAAAACTGAAAACGGCCTGTAGGCACTGGATACACATCTTGATGCGATTCGACGTCCGGAAGTTTTCTGCCAGCCCCAGCAGTGACAGGTACCACGCGTCTTGCGAAGACGCCATCGGACGGCGGCGAAGTATCCGTCGGAATACGCTTGGGGAAAGTATAAGACAACTGCAGAAATATTTCCTTTTTAACAGTTACATATTACATTTATCAACAATTGTTATAATCACGAAAAATTGTCAACAAACACACACACTTAAAACACCAGCGAAAACTACCGTCTTTGGAACCTGACCGCTGTTACACTTATACCGAATACCAAATGCATGGTAACGTATGATAACCTAATCATATGTACGTGCGAATCTGAATGATAAGTATTTGATCAAATATTGATAAGGTTCCGAATTCAAAAAACGAGATGTAGAGGAGAATTAATTAATATGTTTTCTCTACATTATGTCAAAAAAGAACAAACTACCCATGATAAATTTAATTTATCATGTACCTACCCAAGGTTTTTAGATTATAATCTATAAACCTTGCTACCTACCGACTACCGAGCGGCAAGTAGTGAGTACTGACTATCAGTTGTAGTTGTTAACAAACTATCAAAATTACCGGTAACACCACGGAAATGAAAACAAAATTAAAAGACCAACGAAAAAGAAATGCGCAAGTATGTAACTGCTTTTCCCGATTGGGGTAAATCATACTGTCGATGATCGAATAAAATCGATCTGTCAAAAAACATATTTAACACTATTATAGGTTGAAAGTTCAGTTGACTCGAGGGCGTAGAGGTCGGTTTTGATTGCGGTTGGATACGTTTTAATCCACAGAATGTACAATGGTCAACAATATATTTTACATGTTTAGTCTATAAGGTGATTCTGAGGTGACGAGAAGATAACGTCATATCTTTTTTTTTTAAACCAACGATGTTATGGGAACTGCTTTCGCATTGCTTCCGCTAACCATAATAATATTTATATCAATAGGAAAACACTTTTTTATAGTGCTAATAACTTTGCCATAGTGTGTGGAAAATAGTTAAATCATTGGAAAGGTATTGTTGAGTAAATTTACATATATGATGACGTCAAATCAGGTAAAATAATAAAATTGCAATACGAATATGTTTGTCTAGTAAATGGGGATTTCCTTTTACATCTATAGATTTCCGGTTATTGGTACAACAATTCCTGAATTAAAATGGTATTGAGGAAAAACGGTTTACAAACAATTTACCCAGATATGAATGGTTCAAACATGTTTTAAATAGACATAAATCTATAATTAGTGAACGATTAGCCGAATATATATAGAGATCAGGAGTGGAAATCAACCATGAATTTATAAAAAATATTTTGAACACCTATAAAACTTGTTAGCCGGAGTTTCTGCAAATTTAATTATTAATTATGACAAAACCGATATTACTGACGACCCTGGGAAAGCTAAGATAATAACAAGAAGAGGTTGCAAACACCTAGAAGGAATTTTAGACTCGTTTAAATCTAGTGTATCCGTTATGTTTGCTGGAACCGCCTCCGGGTATTTATTGCCACCCTATGTGGTATACAAAGCGGAAACTTATATTATGATAGTTGGACAGAGAATGGGTCTAAAGGAACTAGGTATAATCGTTCCAAGTTTGGATATTTCGATGGTGTTTTATTCGAAGACTGGTTTAATAAATTAATCTTACCATACTATAAAAAATTTCCAGCTGATATTCCAAAAGCAATGATTGGTGATAGCCACATAACACTTGCTGTAATTGAAAAATGTAAAGATTACAACATAAGGTTTATTTTGTTACCACCAAATAGTATTCATCTGTGTCAACCCTTAGATGTGGCATTTTTCAAGTATTTTATGTATGTTCTATCGTTATACCTTTTAAAAGTTATTTAAGGTTTAAGCATACTAACTGAAAGAGTTGTAACTAAAATAAGGCTGACTATCTATAAATTGTTTTCATATTTATTTTATTTTGATTAATTCCGGTTGATTTAATATTAACAAGTATGTTATTCAGGTTTCGTTATTATATTAAAAGTCATTTATTTAAGTCAACATTCACATTTTTTTTAAAACAATAATTAAGTACCAAGTTATATAATATTGAAGCTAACTCGAATTTTACATAGAAATATACAGGTGTCCCAAGTTTCCCAAAAATCAAGGTAACTTGGGACAAGCATATTTAAAAAAAAAAAAAATGGGAATAAAAAAAAACATATGGGTCTCATAGTCTAAGTCAAGAAAGACCAGAATTTTTGGTCCTTGCCATTATTATTATATTTTGAAAACTTACAGATCAGCATTCATCTGAAGTTCAAAAGTGTCCTGAGTAACCCGGTTTGACGGTACCCCTTCAATAATGATAGATATTTCTATAAAGAATATAGGGATAGAAATATATAATTAATATACAATTATCTATAATATAAGTAGAAGGTAGATTATTTATAACTGAGTGTTAAATATGTAACGGTTTAATAATAATATGAAAATGAATCAATGATTATAAACTAAGGTAAAAAGATTTAAAAGAATATTTTTTCCATTTCAAAATTTCAAAAACAAAAATCGTTGATGGCACGCTATCTATCCGCTATTGATGAAAATCTGAAAGCGACAACCATTTTTCGAACACTCGTTGAAAAGTTCAAAACGGTGACTGTAGATGTCGCAATTTATCGTCGAAACCTTAGATCATAATATACTATTGATCCTACTAATATGATCTAAGGTCTAAACGCGTTGACTTAAGCGCATCTAAAACTACCGTACTTAGTACAAAATCATGTTTTACAGGAAATTCATTAATTTTTTTTTTCATAGAATAAAGTATTTTGCAGGTCCGGCCCAATTTTCACAGTAGATTAGTGGGGGAGTATTACAATTAAGGTGTAATTATCAAATTGTATAGAATTACTGAAAATTGGAAAAATCGGGACCGATACTCTTAATATCTAAAATGTATTTTCGATCATCGATCCACGCCAACAAAATGTTATTTAGAAACTTTAATTCCGACAATTCTGATCATCAGATACCTATTTACTATAACCATAGTAATAACACTCTAAAAGCATTTGTTGTTAAGTCAATTTATTACTGCAATTATAATACCCAGTGGCAATTAATAGAATATAAAGTGTTCTAATTAATTTATCCAAAATGTGTCGCTTTAGAAATTTATTAAATTTAAATATTTTTGTTATCGAAAAACGACTAGAGTACTATAATTAGTTTTAATTTATACTAGCTTAGTCTTCGAAAAAAATGAAGTTAAAAACAACTGGGTTATAAATTACCTACTAGCTACTAAATATGAAGACAAAAACACACATTAAACTTAAAAAATTATTTCTTAATATTTTATTATTGGCTCGTATAATTATACTATTTTAATTTGTATAAATAATTTTAATTCGTGGCCTTGTTATTTCCTTATCAGTGGTCTGGACGGTCAAGGACAGTAGTAATTACTCTAAATATCACAGGCACGTGCAAATTTTGTTGTAAGAGGGAGAAGCTAAATTTTTGTTAATAAAATACTTAAACAATTATAGTATTTTTAAAGATAATTATTAATAATAGTTATAGTTCAAGATATGAGATTAATATAAAAAATAATATTTGCAAGTGCCAAGTTTGCAAGTTGCAACTATTTACTATATTTGGAGAAAAAAAATTTACTCACAGGATGGACATTTATCCTCGGTGACCCTTCTGCATTCCTCTAATTAACTTTTTCCCCATTGAATCTCTATTACTAACAAACAAACGCACAAAGGCTTCAGCGACAATTCAAATCCTCCGATTATAATCCTCGGTACAAAACAAATTCCTAGGTAACTCATCCTGAAATGGATCTGGTGCAACAATCTATATCCTTATTAAAAATATATATTCACATTATAGGGTGTCGCCACTGGGTGACTTTCACACTCTGGTCCTGATTACTCCAACTTTCTACACGTGAAACGTATGCATTTTACTTATTAT
The DNA here is from genome assembly GCF_001856785.1 of Myzus persicae. Taxonomy (NCBI): domain Eukaryota; kingdom Metazoa; phylum Arthropoda; class Insecta; order Hemiptera; family Aphididae; genus Myzus; species Myzus persicae. Next base: position 51,189 of record NW_019104238.1, read on the forward strand.
ACTACATTGTACGCATGTTGTAATAAAATATGTTTAATATATATTTTTTAAAAAACTAGTAGATATAAGGTAAGTATTTGCTTAAATATACTGTAGTATAGATGATATGCATTGTGTACTATTATGTTATACTTATTTAAAAAATAAATATAACTAAACCAACATGTATCTTTAATATTTTCGAAGTAAGTAAAAAGTATAAGAAAAAGCTATAAAAAACCTTGAATTCAATTTTCAAGTCTTAGCGAATGAAATGGACAATTTTAACTACAAATAAATGAAGCAATTTTTGTTGACGAATTATTTCAAAATTTGGACTTCAAACGATTATTAATAAAATTGTATCTTAAATTTCTCATATTTATTAATTGCTATATGAACCTATTATTGTCTATTCATAAAGAACCTCGTATTACATGTTAAATCTTATTGACCGTGGAAAATCAGTTAAGCAAAATTGTATTACATAAAAAGAAAAAAAGTCAACACCAAATACCTAAAGGTAAATGTTATGTAATATTAGTTTAAATATTTTGAAAGTTTTTTTGTGCATAGAAATTATTGTAATTTGAGTGGTACCTATACGGTTTTTAAAAACAATTGCATCTTATCAACCCCTTATCTACCAGTTAAAAAGAGTTGTGAAATCGCTTGCCAAATTTACATTTGGCATATATATGTGGATATTACATATCTAATATTCCGAAATCATTGGCGAACCTAAACAATTTTTTAGCACGGTATGCAGATTTGATTTTGAGTAATGAGTAGAGCAAGCAGGACTTTCATGCATTTGCATATTTTTTCTGGTTAACTTTATCGTATGCTCATAGGAAGTACACAATATACATCCCACAATGTTTGTGATTAAATACTAAAAGTTATTAGTGCATATTAACGAAAATCATTCCCTTCGCTAAATATTATTCATGAATCAAGGTCAACAGTTATATTAAATTTGAATGAAGAATGAGATCTGTATTGGCTGTATTATGGTTTTTTTATACATTTAGGTAGATACATAGAAAATTGAATGAAGTACCTATAAATAATTAAAGTTCGTTAAAATAAATTAAATATTTAAAGAAAAAATTTTATTTCACGGCATATTTAACTTATGCACTAACTTAATAAATAATAATACATATTATATAAAAAAATATAATTTATTAGTTTAATTGGGGCTGGTAATTTTCTGTTAGTGTTAGCTGCATATTTGATGATTTTTTAGTGCATAGAAGTCCTCGCCCTAGACTTATGACTTATGAGTTTAGATATCATGTGTTCTCGATTTAGTACCCAAACGAAAAAATGCCCCAACCATAAACTGCCGTGCTGCAAAAATACAGTAACTAAAATTTTTGACACTATGAGATTGTGGATAGATTGTGATTAGGAACCTAGCCTGAGAACTTCTTAGCCGTTTTGAATGATTTTTTGAAGTTAAAATGACGTAATTCCATGTTGAAACCGGTTAAATTACGTTTTTAAATATAAATAGAAACGTAGTAACTCGATATTTATATAGATTTCATTTCGGGAACTAAAACGCAGTAAATCCGTGGAGATACCACATTTTTTTTCTAATTGAGTGGAGATATATTGGTTTTTCTTATAATATACCACAATTCGAAATAATGCATTATCTCCATAAATTATCAATAAAACATAACCAGTAATTGATTACTTTAAAATAACTATTTAATCATAATTAAATAACATTACCTATTCAATTATAAATAAATAATTTTTCAAAAAACATTTAGGTACTATCTACCTATATCTATGTATTAACTATTAATAGTAATTATAATATATATATTTTTTTGGCATAGGTTCGGAGGTACCTACTTAATGTACTGTTAAGTGATAGTGATTAGTTTAGTTTATTGTTCTGTCCAGGCAATTAATAATTTTAACTTACCTAATGTAAAAGGAGACATTACATTTTGTGTTCTAAGCTTTATTCAACGTGTGAACATAAATAATCATAAAAAAGCAACTTCAGCGTTTTTGTGTATTTAATGTATTTTAGCAAGATACGGAAATACATAAAGTGAAAAGGGGTAAGTCTATTTTAAGTTATAAAGAATAAGGATTTTGTAAAAACATCAATTTATTCCTAAACTAATAATATTCAAGACCATGCGTTTCAAGTTTGAAAGTTGTCAACATTTCGAACTAGATTTCCCAACAATTAACATTTTGGAGTTACTACATTTTTGAAATAGCAGTATAGTAGTGTACAACTTCTAATATCAGAGCAAATAATGTATGGCCATACATTTTACTACGACCGACTTATTTACTTTTACTTTTTGGCTGATGAATAGATACTGACGTACTGTTAACTATTTGAATATTTTCGTTTGAATTTGTCATCATTTTATTCACCAATTTTAGGTGTTCTTTATGAGTTTCTTGCAATTGCGACTATCGGAGATAAACTTAATCTAACCAGCAATATACGACGTAGTCATCTTGTTGAATCATTATAGTCGATATTGTTTTTGATTTTTTTATAGATATCTACCTACATACTTACAGTTTTTAACGAGTCATATTCTTCTAGAGATTTGTATACGAAATATTTTTATGATTTTTAGTTTTAATAGCATCGATTTCTAAACAACCTTGAAAATTAAAACTTGTAGGTACTTAACTACTGACTACGTGACCCATCCACTGTAAAATGAAAAGACCGGTCATCTGACTTTTTTCTATTATTATTATTAAGGGAGAATTATTATAAATAGAAGTTGTAGGAGTTGCATATTGTTCTATTATATGCACTTGATTTATAGCAGACTAAGCTAAAATTTGAGCTATATAATGGTGAGTTTCAAAATCAAAAATGTTTAATCTATATCTTGCATGATATGTCGACATGTCGTCATTTGTAGGAAAAAGTGCATATTTCTTTATTTTCATATGTATATTATTTAATATTTTCTAAAAACTGATCTTTTTCTTTCTCAGCCTGTATATTTTAAATAATGTTGAATAATATACAACTCAATATTTTTGAATGTAGGTATTAATTGTTACCGTCGCAGTCGACATTAATTTCTTTAGAAAATCTTTAGACAATATTGGTTGCTCAATTATATGAAATAACTTATTACTTAACAGGTATTGACAACATGTACTTATTTCGTGTTTAACTTCCCAAATACTGATGATATATTTTTTTAAATTATTTTTCGGTTCGTATATTGAACTTATTGGTCTTTAATTAACATACCAGTTCTCGTCTATATTTTAAATATTATAAATTAATTTTTCCATATTTTGCATTTATTCTTGTGCATATTTATAACAATTTTAAAAATTGTTCATGTATATTTATAACATTTATCTACATATTTAATATTTTTTCATGTATATTGATGATTTAATATCATATTGATCATGCATGATAATTTTTGGTGTATTGCCATAAATATCAATATTATTTAACTACACGATTTTTTATATACTACTACATTATAATATTCTACTTTATAAACAAAGAAAAATAATATGTATTTATTTGTATTTATATTTTAGTTTTGTGAGAAATGTGTAATTATTTAATTTATATTAACTTTTTAATTAATTTATACTACAAATTCTGAACTCATTGCCCCCCACACGAACTTGTTAAGTGGGGCCCATTTTCTTAATAAAGAATAAATAAAAATAAAACATAGAAATATATTCTAATAAAAATGAATTGCATATTTTGCCTTTGTTTAATCCTAATACTAGTCCTATAAATTTTAACCCTAATTGTTAGGTACATGATAAAAATGTTTTATTTTTGGGCTGTACTATAGCGACATTGGTTGTTTATCCTAATATTTGCTATGACTCATATTCAAAGGTTCGAACTACAATGATCGTTCCGAGTTTAACCTTAAAATTGAGTAGACTGTATACCAATCTTAAGATTTACCAAGATTAATCACTAAAAGCCAGAATTTTGGACATTTCCGTGGGTAATCGGTAAAACCAAAATTTGACCTCTGCAAATCTATAGGTTTTAGCCAACAACGGTATTTGTACTTTTACCGTTAGTAACGTTTATGTATAGTTTATACTCATCGCATATATCTATTATATTATTTTATTATCAATGTTGAGTTACTTCCGGGTCGACAATCGGCCCTTTCACACGCGTGATTACAATAATACGTATTTTAAAAACTATAAGTAATAAATTGATTTTGTCATGTGCTTATTATATCTCAATATAATATATCATATTATGTTTTTGAAGTTAGCGTAATCTCTCACATTCTTTGTTTATCTCTATGATTGTTTTTGTCACGATAATATTTTATATTATGCGCCATCGAGTTTCGGGTTACGTTCTCTGTCCTCTATATATTAGACCCTCTAGTGGCACGTATATTATAGTGCACTATAAACTGTACATGACTGTATACGTGCAGTCAACGCTTGGACGTGTTCTCAATGCTCGGATTTTGATCGTTGTTGGAACTTTTGAGATTTATACCATATTATACTATTATTCACATAGTTGGTACGCACCCAGCCGCTTGAATAATGGTTTGAAAGTGACGGCTGCACCACAGCATAGAGGAATTGATATTAATCAATAATAATATTCTTTATCTGTGTGTGGCCACCGCACGATGACGACGACGACGATCGACGCTAGAAGAACGTACGCCGTGCCCAGCCTGTTCAAGTCGGCGTACCGAGCGTGCAATCAGATCCAGCGGCACGCTTACCGCACGGATTACGCGACGCTTCCGCGCATCGACTTGCAGCGCTGTTGCGAGTCACTGTTCGAAATCTTGAAGCTGAACACGGAAAGCGGCAGTTTCGACCCGCACGGCGACAGGCGGTTCGTGTTCCGCAAGGTGCGGCGCGGCGTCGACGGCTACAAGTTCGGAGGCATATGCGAGACGGCCGCGCGTCACGGGCACATCGACTGTCTGAGGTTGGCCCACGAAATCGGCTGTCCTTGGGACGCGTCGACTCCCTCGGTCGCGGCCCTAGGCGGACACCTGGAGTGCCTGATGTACATGCACGAGAACATGTGCATGTGGGACGAACGCACGTGCAACAAGGCGGCGGGCGCTGGCCACTTGCACTGCCTCAGATATGCGCGCGAAAATGGATGCCCGTGGCACGAACTCACGTGTGCTGATGCTGCGGCGGGTGGACATCTGGACTGTCTGAAGTATGCACACGAAAATGGATGTCCGTGGGACGAACATACGTGCTTTTTGGCGGCCATGCTGGACAAACTTCAGTGTCTCATGTACGCTCACCAAAACGGATGTCCCTGGGACAGGGAGTATACCGATCGGTTATTTATTAGTCGACGATGTCTTGAATACGCGTTGAACATCGGTTGTCCAAGCTTTTGGTGGACGACCAACGCTGATTATAATTTATTTAATTAGGTAGGCTTATATATAATATTATTTTCATAGTTATACATTTCGATCACTTATTTCACTTTACTTTTATGTGTTTATTGTTTCTAGGTATAATATATTACGCTATTGTTATTACTATTAAAACTGCCAAGTAGTTGTAAAATAATACGCAGACGCTTTAAAGCTGTCCGTGTATTCGATTCATATAAGCTCCATTCAAAGTGAATACTTTTTTACAATAAATTGTCACTGTCACATTTGTAAGAAAATACCAAAATGGGTCCATTTAGATGATCTTTTGTTTCATTATACCTATTTATTTAGCATGTAGCTATTTTGGCAACACGCCAACAGGTATCATCATATTACGCTAATAGCTTATTTTTTCATTTTAATATTAATTTAGTTCTTAAATATTTTGCAGGTGAAGGTATATTGTAAATATATGTATAATGAATAAATATACTTAACGAGTACAACTAAATGTTAATTAGTCTTCTTAATGTTGAGTGTCGCGAGTATGTGTAAACTTATAAAAATTAAAACGTCAATACATTATTAAATTTTAGTGTATAGTATGGTTTTTAGGTTATTTTGAGCATATGGTTATAATATTACAATTTAAGAACAAGCAATTTTATTTCCTCGCCTGTGACGAAAGTTTAATTGTAGAAGCCGTTTCATCCAGTGGACAAATGTATTCAGACAAAAAATATTTTTTTCCGATCAGTTGGCTGCGAAGTAGAAATTTCCAGCTACTGTCCAGATCAGATTAATACACATAACTTATGTAGTATATATTTATATATGTTATGTTTTGAAATTATTATTGAGACAACAGTATAATTTTTGATAATTTCAGTATTATGCTATAAGTAATTTATTAGATACTAAGCAGTAAGCGGAACAATGAATGTATTGATTTTACAATTATATGTATTTTTTAATTTTTATTGCGTCGGAAGACACTTTTTATACCCAGTAGAAGTAAATGCTTTGAGTTTACATTGTGGGTGATTTCTAGTTTGAACTTTGGGGGTTGAACGTTTGATGTACTTATCTGTACTTATAATATTCTACTGTCCGTCTGTACCTATGGCAGATCTTAAAATATATACTTAATATATTTTATTTTTAACAAAATCTACGAGGTATATTTGTATAAATATAAAATATATATTGGTCATTTACTATTTTATGGGGATAAGCTCACACAACCTCCCTTCCTAATTGCACATTTACACCACTTGATCATTAGGCTACTGTTAAGAACCAACAACAGGTACAGTAGTGCTTGGTTTAATATAGCTGGTTAACTAGAACCTCGGTAGATTATTATAGACTATTATAGACTATAATCTACCTTGGTCATAACTTACAAGGTGCTTGAGACAAATAAAGATATTAAAAACGTTATTTTTTGTTTAAAAGAGTTTGTTTGAAATTTGAACTCCAGCAAAGCCCTATAGTATGGACGCTACCAGCAAGTAGGTATAATTCAATAATATTACGATAACTATCAACTCGCACTAGACTCGTTTTGCCTCAGGTATCGAGACTTCCTGGCTTTGCAAGAGTGGTGAAAAACTTGTACGTAAGATGTGGTTTCACACATCTTTTTATTTTATTTAATTACATTATCATACAGCTGAATAGTGAGTATTATATTAATGTTGTATTGTTTTTGTTTATAGGTAGGTAATTACAGTAAATCAATAACGCGTAATATATTTTTATTTGTATTAATACTATATTATACCAATCCAAGTTTCACTTATATGTTTTCAAAAACTGTATGGGAGCTTGTATAGATTTTCGAGAGACCTTTACCTGTTCAAGTATTAAAGTTTATACTATGTAGGTATTACAGTGATTCATCGAATACGATTTATTTCAAAAAATTGATACTTTCTTAGAAAATATCAAGGTACACGTATATATTATGTCTAACATTTATATCGATATTGTATTTTAGATTCTGAGCTGAGCGATGGATGTATTGATTTTACAATGATGTGTATTTTTTAATTAATTTATTTGTACATTTACAGCAGAGTGACATCCACTTACCCGCTTTTTTCATTATTGTTATACGCATATCTACTGTACTCATAGTTCATAAAATTTACTTTTGATTTTAAATTGTAATAAAATGTATTTTAAATTTCATAATCTGAATTCATTACATTTTTAAAAACGTCGATGACTATAAATCGAATATTGAACGCTTCTAGAAGTGTTTTTTTATTTTATGGCATTCAGATCTCCGATAATAATTGAATGGTGTGTAATAATAGTATTGTGATTTAATTGCATTACTTTCCACCAAAATAAGTCGAAGAAAAAATATTCGTTTAGAACGCTGTTGGTTTGTATTTTACTTCACTGTATAAGCTTGAATATAATATTGACGAAAAATATCTTTGATCTGAGTTCAAATTTAAAAAATCTATTTGAATAAAAAAAGAATGTGAAAGAATAAAATCAAATGTGTTATATCTACTAAAACTAGTGAGTACCTATACCGACTGAAGTATTATTTTCACTTGTCGCATAATATATGATTTACTGAAACAATGGTGTCGATTAACTTTTTATTTTTTAAATTTAGAACCATAATGAATGTAGAATAATACTATGTACAGTGAATTCTTAAAATGTTTCATTATCTCGCATTATCATAATTTCAAACTAAATTGAAATTCCCTCGAAACTACCATTACGTTAAAATACTTTTACAACAAAACTGAATAGGTATTTTGAATTTTTCGCTATCTAAAATCTTTTTCTGTTCGATTGTTCCCCTTGAGATTTAACTTAACGAGAGTTTACTGTATATTATTATTAATTAATATATTTTATTCAAATTTTAAATTACCATTAAACTTAAGTAAGTTAGTAACCCACAAAACAACGCAAGGCCATAATTATTATACATACATGAAACTTTAGTACATAATTATATGGTTATTGCTTATCACATAGATATTTATAATAATTAATATTTCTAGCTATTTAAATAGCTTGTTGAAATGAATTTGTAATTTTTGAAATTTTTCTAGGAACATATATTTTATATTAGGTATTTACATAATGTTCTATGGTATAAATGTATATTATAATATATTAAGTAAAAATCGTGTTATGTATTAACGTTCTTTATTAAACAATAATCGATGGCAGCAGAGGAGTAGTAGTGTTCACACAGATCCTCCTCTGCTGTCGGTTCAAACAGAAAAAAAAAAAGTAAAAATCGTGTACACTTGTATCGCTTGTAATGGGTTGAATTTTATTGGTTTTGTTAGGGGCTCCAAAAACATTTAGTTTAGACGCACAACATTTGATACGGAGGCCTGGGTAGATGTGTAGTAGAAATTTAAAAGGTTCATACATATTTATTGTATAATGTTATCACAACAATTTCAATTTATTATTTAACATTTTAAATTAAAAAAAATTTTATTTACAAAAACATAATAATAAATTAATTTAATATGACGAAAAAGAATCCTATACATTCTTGCTCAGTATACGGTGACATCTCCGGAAAGAGGAAATAATAATAAAATATTAATTATTGCGGGTTCGGTGTAATCCTATTTTCTCAATTAAAAACATTTCCAATTAAGTTCATTTTAAATTGGATATTTTCAACTTATAGGTACTAAGTTGTATGTCTCAAATAGACTTCAGAGAAAAATCGAAAATAAAATATGCTTACAAACAAACAAGTTTTTATCTGACGACCTTCATGCGTAAATTCCGAATATTGTATAATTAGCAAAGTAATCATAATAAACACAACTGTAGTGAGATTAACGAGTTGACGGCGTCTCAGTATTAGTTCAGAGATAGTCTGCAAACTATATGTTTAAAGAAGTCATTCCTGAAATGATCCTTATTAAAGTTTAAATGTATACATTTTAGATCATTACACTAAGTATCAACACTCTTGTAATATTACAATAAATTTCTTTTAAGAAAATTAAAAAGGAAGCACTGAATTTTCAAAATGATTTCACAATCGATTCAGCTGCGGATCTCATTGTATTTATTTATAGTTTACGGATCTAAGACAACGACCACTGCTGGATATCCACCACTATTCGAATCAGGGCTGACGTACTTGGCTGAAACTTTGGAATGGGAATCACATGAAACCGTTAACCGGGCAAAAGTTCTCCTAGAATATGATTTCATCGTCGTCGGCGCCGGAAGTGCAGGATCCGTAGTGGCGAGTCGATTGTCCGAAGTGAGTTTGATGTGTTAGTTCTTATTAAAAAACTTTCTTAATTAACTAAACTACTGGTCTCCCGATGATGACTATTCTTATGTCTATTACGACCAGGTCAAAAACTGGCAAGTACTGTTGATTGAAGCCGGGCAACAAGCCACGCACGTCATGGACATACCTTTGACCGCCCCGTTTTTGCAATTTAGCTCGGCCAATTGGAAATACAAGACGGTACCGATGAACAACTCGTGCTTAGGTAATATTTTGAACTCAATTAATAGGAACAGTACATTTTTTTTATATTCGCAATTAAAGTTCGACGTTCATAATTTATAGGTTTCGAAGGCAATCAGTGCAAATTTCCTAGGGGCAAAGTCATGGGTGGCAGTAGAATACTGAATTACATGATATATACACGTGGTAATAGAAGGGATTACGATAAATGGGCAGATATGGGTAACACAGGTATATTTACAAATTGTTTATTTCAATTATACAGTAGTTACTGACTAATGTTTATTGGACTCATTTTGGGACAAGGGCATTTGTGTTCGTTAATCGAATGAGTCAATAATGCAAAAGGTCCAAGAATAAAAAGATATACATATCACACATGGATATGTACAAATAAATATTCATTGTTATGTATTTATTTCAAATGTATGTTATCATTCATAAACAAAAATAACACCAACATTGATAATGATAAAAATATTTTATTTTTCAAAAATGTTGTTTCGTAACGATTTCAGAAAAAATATTTTCAAGAATTTTAATACTTTTTGATGGGGTGAGTCTAGAAAATAAGATTTATCATCATTCATCATAATATATTTGGCGAAATCAGGAAAATACAATAACAGATGAAGAATTATTATGCTGTTGAAAATAAAAACTGATCTCTATAACAATTTAGTGATACCAATAGATACATTTTTCTTATGTGTTAATATATATGTTTGTAAATTGGAATTGCCCTGTTTGAACAATTATATGAGTTTCATCGAGATCAAGTTTAAAAACTCAAAAAAATAATATGTTGTAACTTTTAATGCGTGTCTTAAGGCTGGGACTATGACAGCGTTCTGAAGTATTTCATAAAATCGGAAAACGCCAACTTGTCTCACTCAGATCCAGGTTATCATGGAAGAAATGGATTGTTGTCGGTGTCCGACGTCCCGTACAGGACGCCAATAGCGAAGGCTTTTGTGGAAGCTGGATCTCAAATAGGACTTCCCATTGTAGACGTCAACGGGGAAAAACAAGTCGGGATTAATTATTTGCAGGTAATTAGAAATAAACAAGGGGTAATACCTATATCGAGTATAATTAATAATTATTATAATATATAGGTATTAGGTACAACTTATAAAAACAAGTTCTAAAAAAATATCATAAATACTAAATTTTCAATTTTGGTGTATATTAGTTTATTACAGTTATTGATTACTGACATTGAATCAATATATTTATAAGTAATAACTAAAATCAATGAAATTTATATTATGTGGATTTTGTAAGCACCTACAGCTGAATATGGCTCTATATTTTAATTTATCTTGTAAAGGTGCTACACTTGAGATTAGCTTCCTAAATTTTTGATCTTGTTAATCGTGAAAAATAAATATTATTTTTTTAATATTCATATACTATTTGAAATCTATAAGTAGCAAAGTATTATAATATTAAATATTATAATTTATAACTATTACGTCTCACAAAAAAATTAAGTTATGTGTATTATTATTGCCTATGCATTTTCCTCATAAAAAATTAATTTTATTTACTCTTGCGTGTTGAAATTAATTATTATATTATTTATCTGTACAAAAAAAAAAAATACTAGAAACAAATTGGATTCGTTGGAAACTTACTGAGCGTATGGTATAATTATCAAAAACTGAAACACACACACTATGCAGTATACTTACAAAAATAGAATATTATATAAGTTTATATGTGGAGTAGATAATATACTAAATAATTATACTAAATCGTTAGTTCTACTAAATGATTATTATAAGGAGCTTAAGGTTGTCGAAACCCAAAAGAAATCTAATTTAGTTAGTATCCATACTTGAACTGACCTGAATAACGACCTCCTATCGACGCACTAAATCTATTGCTTTTTTATTATATTTAAATTGTAAGCATACATTTATACAATTATTATATATGTCATATAATTTGAAAATTTATTTTAATTTAATAATCTTAAGTTAAAACATTCTGTATCTTCTACAGAGATAGACCTCTATCACTATTAGCAGAATGAAAATTTAAAAAAAAATAATTGAAATTCTATGTACCTATCTAATAAAAATATCAAAAATACCAATTCTCAGCCTGTTGGCCACTATAGCCACTATCAATATAATATAAACTTACACTATACACAGTTATATAATATAACTACACATAGATCATTGACGCACACGAATTTATTAATTGGATTCAAAATTAATAAAAAAATAAATAACAATATTATAATCTTTTATCCATAGGAGGCACCTAAATGCATTAATATACACAACAGCCAAATTAATAATAAATTAAGAAAATCTCAGTCCACCAATTTATTGTTTTTCATTATGATATCAAAGCAAGTAGGTAATGGATTTTTTTTTTAAATTTCAGACCACTGCGAAGAACGGTCGCCGCTGGAGCACAAACACGGCTTTCCTGTTCCCTGCGAAAAAAAGACCTAACCTGCACGTGAAAAAGCTCAGCATGGTAACGCGAATACTGATAGACGGACAGACAAAAAAGGCTATAGGAGTGGAGTTTGTCTCAAAGCGCCAGATATACAGAGTGTTCGTGCGGAAGGAAGTGATCGTTTCCGGTGGGACCATAAACACGCCACAGCTGCTCATGCTGTCCGGAATCGGTCCGAAGCAACATCTGGCTGACCACCTCATCCCGCTGGTGGAAGACTTGCCGGTCGGCGAGAACCTGATGGACCACGTGTCCCTGGGAAGTTTGGTCGTATCGATAAACAATTCCGTTTCGATCAAATTTAACAAGGTTTTGGATGATCCGAACAGCTTAAACGACTACATCCGCAATGGAGGTGGTATCCAAACGGTGCCGGGAGGCACCGAGGCTTTAGCTTTTGTGGACATAGACAGGCCCGGGTCGAGGGACGGACATCCCAATCTCGAGCTGCTGCTGGCGTCTGGAACGTACTCGGCCTACGAGCTACTGCCCAAACTGTGTGGCATGAGGACCAATCTGTACGACGCAGTGTATCGGGCCACGGAAGGTATGGACGGGTTCACGGTTTTCCCGATGGTGATGCGTCCCAAGAGCCGCGGCCGCGTGTGGCTGAGAGACGGCGACCCGTTCCACCACCCACTGATCGACCCCAACTATTTCGCTGATGAGAGAGACCTAGACGTGATCGTGGCCGGAGTCCGGCTTGTCCAGCGGATGCTGCTCACGGACCCGATGAGGTCACTCAACGCCACGATCCTGGAAACGCCGCTGCCCGGATGCGTGCAACATGTGTTCGACACGGACGAGTACTGGAAATGTTGCGCCCGCCAGATATCGTTCACGATCTATCACCTATCTGGCACGTGCAAGATGGGACCGGCCACGGATCCGACGGCCGTAGTCGACCCCAGATTGCGGGTGCACGGGGTCAGTGNACGGCCGTAGTCGACCCCAGATTGCGGGTGCACGGGGTCAGTGGCCTGAGAGTGGTGGACGCGTCGATCATGCCGGAAGTGCCAGCGGCTCACACCAATGCCCCGACGATCATGATTGCGGAAAAAGCGTCCGACATGATTAAAGAGGACTGGGGCGTTCGGACGTAGTAGATATTGGCGTGACAATACTGTACGCATTGTTGTGTAGTGCATACATACTCTCGAGTCTGGTCATTGCCTGTGTTATTTTTTATTCTTTTAGTTTAGAAATAACTAAGTAGTGTGTAAAAAAAAGTAGGAAATTCCACTCTGACTTAAAATGTTGTGCGTAACAATCGATTTGTGCAGTGTGTTATAAGAATGACTGAAGTCCAATGACGCACTAATAATAAGAAATAACTAATAGGTATTTAATTAATGATTTCTTTTGTATATATTTGATGATATTTGCAACACAAGCGACGGTTATGTGTTATTAAACTCTTGTGTTATTTGGAAGCAAAGTTACCTTTTTTTATGTAACCGGTTTCAATAACTAAGGTTATATTAGCTTCTATTTTTTAACATGTTTTTTGAAGGTACTTAATTTGTTAGTGGTTATTACAAAAAAATTAGTTTGTATTTGCATTATACGCCGAATATTGCCTATATAACGATTGTTGATATATTTGTGTATGCCAGTAAAAGTGTTTATCATATAATATTGTTTTTTTGTTCATTTTGTTAATGAAGCTTTAAATGTTTTGGTTAGATTGAATTTGGAGATGAACTTTATGATATTTGAGGCTTGTTCATCTGTGGGATTCTTTTTATGCTGTGCGGACTGCGGAATGTACCTTTAAACAATCATTTTATTATTATGGCCTGTAGTACAGTGTTCAAAATGTCATAAGTAATTCAATGCACATCGCCTCATCACTTGTGACATAATTATTATATACAAGAGTACCTACAGTTTTTACCGAGGAGTGAGGGTAACGTCTTACTCCTTTGTACCTATTCATAGTTTCATTGTGTTATATATTCTTTTGTACATATTGTTATATGCACTGCACTGTAATAATGTTTACATCATGTGCATAAATTAGACACTATATAGTATATACACATTGTATGTATATGGAATGATCTATTTTACATCCACATATTTTACATAACTATATAGGTCATTATAACACAACTTAAAAAAAAGAAAAATATATTATTAGCTTACCAAAATGTTGTGGGATACAATTGTACCTCTCTACTTCGCTCATATCAACTTTGAATACTAATAAATTATAACTCATGAAAAACTAGCCCAAAATTCGATTTTTATACTCTCGTTAAACAGATCACCCGGTATAGTTGACCAATAATAAATTTACACACTCGACACTTTTCGGTTATGTTGTCCAAATTATTATATCATTATATACGCAGGTATATTATCATTTATCAATGTGGCACCACGATGACACTAACTTTGACATTCACCAACAACACAATCAAATTTATAAAAACAATTTTTCAACATTCTTTCTGCAATAAACAGTAAATTACTTTTTAACGAACACTCACTACCGCTTATTGAACTCGTCGAAGCGTTTGAAGTATAGGGTGAAAGGCCAAAGGCCCAAAATGCAACAATAAAATGTATGTAAGTAATTACTATTAAATATATTTATAAGTGGAATAAAAAAATGATGTCGGCGTCGATGTGGTCAGGACATTTGCGGTCGGCACCTTTTTCGTGTCATTTGCAGCGGTCAATTTATTTCTATTTACCTGACTATAAAATTTAGATGCTATATATAATATATATACATGATACATGTATTGTATACTTAATTTGTGCCAATAGGTATATATTTACTATTTTACTATATTTAAACTTCCCTTCACACTTTTCAAGGTTTAGGACTGGCAGTATTTTTTACTGGCGTGTTTAAAAGCTTATTATTATTATTATTATTATAAATAATTCATATCGCATTACATAATAGGGTACACTTTTTTTACCTTATTACAATTATTATAAAGAATTCACATAATAATACGTTTGTCGATCACATTACATATAAACATATAATACTAATACTCATACATTACTAATAAACATATATCGTGATCTATTTCATACTCTATTAATGTTTTTTGAATTCTTTCCTCTAATTATATGTTAATCTTTTTTCTTCTTTTACCTTCCATATTTAAGTAGCTTTTGCATATAAAAATTCCAAATTATCAGCCTCTTTTTTAAGACAGCTTTACAAATTCTTAAACGTTGGTCGTGACGTATTCAATATTTTATTGAGTTTTCTATTCCAACCGTATAGGATTACCTTTGGTTGTATAAATAATAATAATGAACTTTTTTAACACATTTTTATAATATAATATATATTTAGAATATAATATTATATACAGAACTTACCTTAAATTTTATAGCCAGGTAAATAGAAATAAATTGACCGCAAATGTTCCAGACCTAAAAAAATAGACCTAAATCCTAATAGTCTAATAAAAAATATGTACGTATAAATATATATTTATTTATTAGGTATGTATTTTACTATTTTTACTTAACTGTAAATAATATATATTTTGTAATCAGTTGCAAAATATATAGATAATAGTATTCAAAAATTACCGTGTACAATTTATATTTTTAATTGACTCAACCAGTGTGAAAAATTAATAGACGAATTATTTTTAAGTGTAAAATATATTCTGCAGTTTGAGTCCATTAGGCAAAGCGTTTTTAGGGGTGATTTTGGGGAAGGAGGTTTCAGCCTTATAGAACTGATTAAAACTTCCTAACATTTTTTCGATAAATGTGTTTCCATAATGTTATTGCTAACTATATTTTTCTTTCTTACAATTATTAAATAGGTTTTTTGTTTGATATAACTAACACAAAAAATATATAGCCGGTGATTCTGTATCAAATCCCAATAATCTTAAATATTAGGAAATAATAAATCACATCAAAATAAACTTTTATAAATTAATTGATTTTATCAGATAGACGGCGAGTGCTCGGCAGTTATTGTATGCCAATATTACGATTGTTGATATGATAAAAGTATGAAATAAGTGTACATTTTACAATTGGTTTTTTGTTCATCTTCTTTATTTTAATGTATTTTAAAATTTGCATTATTATTTGGAAAGACGTAAATGCATGTATTATAATATTACAGACATGAATATATTATAATAGCTAAAGACACAATTTAAGTGGTATGTATAAACTATAAAGGAAAAATATAAGTAAAAAAAAAATGTTGTCTTTGTGACAGTACACGTTGAATGAACTAATTAACACCAAGCGTCCGTGATAAGTAATGTCTACTGTATGTTTATAAATAATATTAGAGCTGTACAAACCAAGTTTAATATTGACAAAATACCTCTTGCTTAGTGGTCAAGCCCTTATGATGTTAACATCAGAAAACCAATTAGTATAATGAAGGAGCAGTAGATTCCAGGATAATTACTTTCGTAATTAGTTCGGTGGATAAAGCGCAACAACTCGTAGTAAATACATATTACCTATGTAATTCAACTTAAATAGAATAATAATATTATTCAATTTTTATATTTGTACTAGTAGTACTTAAAAGCTGTGTTTTAAGTACTCATTGTATATTTATTCATACCAAATTATTTTACCAAAATTATACAATTTTAAATAAAAGAATGATTGAAAAATGTACCTATATGGGAATCATATACATTATACATATATCAAATTTTTGTATTTGTTTTAGATTTATGTAATTAATATAGTTCATAATTTATAGCAGTATAATAGTGGTGGCTTTTTTTTCCATTTTTTCACCGACAACAGAGGAGGCTCAGTTTGAACAATACTGCTCCTCAAATATTGGCGACTTGCCTGGACGCGGTTGCTGCAATTAGTCACGTAACGTGATTAAGAGTTCGCAACAGTCCACTACCATTAATTCCTGGATGGGTGACCACCCGGGTTCTTAATGACAAATCTTAGTTTTCAACAACCATACTAGCCCTTCCGCAACTCCCTAAATAGCTAATAGCACCCTATGCCCTATGTTGACAAGGGATAATTAATAATAATAAAAAAAAGTATAATATAATATTTTGATTTTTTAAGCTTATTCTATTTGTATGGTTAAATTATGCATATATTAGAATTCAGATTTTTGGAATTTTTAAATATACTTGAAGACCATTTTTTGAATCATTGGCACTTTTGTACTACTTAAGGATGATCCTGTGACAATACAAATTTCTGTTTTTCAAATAGGAACCTCTCTTTTTCATTTTAAATTAATGAGTAGATTTTTTTGTTGAGAATTTTGAAGAATATTTCAAAATAAATTTAATAAATAATATTACTATGTAAAGTAATATATTGGATTTAGATTCTGAATGGAGCGATGAATATATTAATTTTATATTGATGTGTGTTTTTTTTTATTGCTTTTTGTGTCTGTCAACATTTTGGGGCAGTAAAAATAAAAATACTTTGATTTTCTTCAAAATCATCTTTTTTGGTAGGAAAGTGAATCTATTTTTCACTTGGTCAAAAGTGAAAAATTCCCAAACGTTTTCAAAAGCAGCAGAAGAAACGAGAACTTTTAACAATAAAACCATGTCATTTAGAAGGTATTACATCCCGAAGCTGTATCCGGGTGACCGGGTATGTAATGATGTTAAAAATAAAATGTAGCAAGAACCATAATTTTAACAGCTATAACATAAATAGCAATGTATAACATTACGAGAAATATAAATTTAAAAAAAAGCTTGTACATTTGAACTCGAGGTATAAGATAATATTTGATACACGAAAAACGATACTGAGAGAAGACAATCTGCCAGACTATAATATTACTTAGTATATTTGATGTTATTGATGTAATTCAAGTAATTTATTTTACCATGAAAAATACGTACTATAGTATGTTAACTTCGTTTTTGCTAAAAAATGACATTTGAAAGTTTCATCATGTGCATAAAATATAATAATATACTCTAAAACGTTCATATACTTAGGAATAATTTTTTTAAACTACAACAAAATGACAAAAACATTATTTTTTGTGTTAATATGAATGTAATTTCTTCCAAATTTGCAGAACATATTATAACTTTATATAACATTCTTTCCAAATCAAACAAAGATATTAGATTTATATGCAGACCCTACATCGTAACATAAAGGGAAATGAGAAGGCAGACGAAGCTGCTAGAAATGCAATCAATAATTCAAACAGTGAAATAATTCCTTTTTCCTCACTCGTAGATACAAAAAGAAACATAAACAAATACTGTATAGATCTGTGGAACTCACATTGGCACTCGACCACGGAAAATAAATTAAGAGAAATTAAGCACTCTGTTGAGCAGTGGCCGAAATACACTGATTTCGAAAAAATGAGGTAATTTTTAATCGATCCAGAATTGGTCACACGAAACTCATACACGGACATCGTATGGCAAAGACAGATCCACCTGTATGCCAAACATATTATCAACATGTAATACAAACTACTCCATCAAACATATCATCATCCACTGCCCTAACTTCAATGAAGCCAGAAAAGATTTCAATATGCCAGACAATCTGTACGAAGCAATTGGTCCATTTTCAAACTTTCAAAACATAATTCTATACTTTAAAAAAATTAAATTGTATATTAGCATATAACCTTCAGTGTTAAAATGTTAACACTTGTAAAGCTAATAACCAGTGTAGTTGATGCTTAATCAATGAAGAAAAAAATTAACTATAAAAAAACTGGTTTTATGTATATTTTTTGGTTACTGAATTATTATTTATATACTTACATGAAACCTTGTTTTGAATTTTCAATCCTTTGCTATACAAGTTAAAAATTGTATACATTTTTAAATTTTAAATTTGATACATTTTGTCAAAATTCGAAATTTAAATGCTTAGTATAAAAATTGTAACTATGTATTTTTAATATTTTTCAACTACCATTGTAACATTATATTAGGAACATTTTATCAAACTTCAAAGCTTTTTGACCTAATAAATACAATTTTATTGACATTTTTAGAAAAAAAAAACTAAACAAATTGGAAACTAATAATGTCCGTAATTAACTCAAAAAAAGTTGAAAATATTTGGTGTACATAAATTGCTAATATAAATATTAGTGAAAATGTCATATATCTGCCATTTGTTTTAGAACTATACCAAACACAAAAATCGATTTTGTAAAAAATCGGGTTTGCATAACAATAGGTAGAGCAAGGACTTTCATGCACTAAAAAATCATCAAATATGCATTTAAAAATATGCACTTCTGCATCAAAAAATTAAAAATATGCGGTTAAATATGCCCTTAAAAAAATTAATTTTATTATTATTCTATATAAGTTTTAATTATATTTATATTATTAAATTCATTTGGAATCTGTTTTGAATGTTGGATCCCATTTCTTCATTTATTCTGCACATAATAAAACAAAAAAGGTATTTACCGACCATTATTATTATTTCAAGATAACATTTATCTTTATTGTCTTTATGAGTGTATACAAATTGTTGATTTTAGTTCATGAAAAATGTTCACCAAAGAGCTTGATTTTCGATAAACCATCAAAATATGCACTAAAAGCTTAAAATATGCTCTTATAATCAAAAATATGCCCCTTAAACCAAAAAATGTCCAAATATGCAAAAATATGCACTAAAAACTTTTAGCTTTTGGTCACAAACGTCGTGAAAGGTATTGTGTACTTACTCTGCATACGTTTAACTAAACCATAAAAAACATGCAAATGCATGAAAGTCCTGGATCTACAAATAAGCAACCAAATGAAATAAAGTGTGTAGATCAATATTATTTTTACAAACATATAATGACAATTACATTCTTCAGTATTTATATGACGTGTCGTGATGATATTGTCTTACAATTTTTCTTTAAGGACATTTTACATTTTTATATCACACATATGTACCGATCTTAAGTGGTACATTAAAGGACCTTAACCTTATTGGCATTTTTGAAAGTTATAGGTTATATAATGATTTAATGTTTGATTCAAAGTTGAAAAATTATTCTAAGAACAATAATTTTTTAACGGCTCTATAATTTATATTCTGTTAAATATTAATACGATTTAAATCAAATCACTGATTGCACTTAAAAAAAATATCTTTCTACCTTAGCAATATCTAGTATCTACTATTAAATAATTTGGTTTAGGTGGCAATTTTAAAGAAAATTTGAAGTATTTTTGAATTTTCAGTTATTTTAGCTGATGATCGTTAATATAATGCATACAGACACTTGAAACAAAAAAATGTCAATATTCCAAATAAGCTGCTCCAATGGCCTTAAAGAGTTTACTTGTTTGTCTATTATACTAATCGTTTTATTATATAATCTTCATATCGTGTCCAAATACTATTTAAATTTAAAATTCAATTTCGTCGACGATTGAATATAGTCAATTAAAATAATTGATAAAGTTTAAGCAGTTATAATAGGTACCACATAAAATTGGGCATGCAAAAAAATAATGTTGTTTTACAGCAGAAATTCACGAGGTCATTGAACGAATATTCTCGTTACTACATTTATAGTTTTATATAACCAATACATAGAATATTCGTAGAAATCATAGTAATCGTAATAGCAGTTTCCTATACTCGTATTTGTGCTATCGCTAATTACGTTAAAAAAACCATTTTCCTACCGTCTCGTTAGTGCCAACTATTTTGCTTTTAATTTAAATTTTACCTGAAATCGAATAAACCAGTTGTGTGGTTAGATGCTGAAAAATGTAAGGAACCGTTTGAGCTCATGAAAAATATAAATTAAGCAATCTGACTGCACCTAAGTTTTCAATATGCACCTAATGAAGTACCAATAAAGCTATTGTAAATATTAAAGTCTTTACGAATACTATGTTCATGAAATCCTAAGGCTTTTAAACATTATCTAATAGTTAAATCGTGAGTGAAAAATTAATAATAGTATCAATTAATATTTCGAACGGTTTTTATCCAGCAAGCATCGGAAACCGAAAAAAAAACTAGAAACTAGTTATTTTCAGAACGACCTTCGTCTCCTCGCTCGCCATTGGCAATGAGTGAGGTAACGCAGGTCAATATCTATATTTTCGTATCCAAGTCTGCAGACCTGCTATATACATAAGACCACTATTATGTCCGACAGTCCAATGACTCCTGCAATGGTAAAAACTAACAACGGCATTCGGCCGCTGCGAATCGTCTTTCGTGAATTTGGTTTACATTTGCTGGCACGCCACGGTTAAAGTCCGACGACCGTCGACCGTCAATACTGTACCTATACCATAGTGCGATAGTCGTCGGAACCAGCCGATCCGAAACCGTAAATTCGCGAAAATATATTATTATTATGGTTTCCGCTTCGCTACATTTTCAGGCGCGGACAGTCGTTGTCCTATTACTGTTGCAGTGCTCGTTCGTGGTCATCGTCCGAGGCTCATCGCCGCCGCCGCACTATCCGCCTCTATTCCAATCTGCGCTGAAATATTTGGGAGAAACACTGGAATGGGAATCCAACGAGACCGTCGACAGGGCGAAAGTGAATCCGGAATACGATTTTGTCGTGGTCGGGGCCGGAAGCGGAGGATCAGTAGTGGCGAGCAGGCTGTCCGAAGTGAGTGGCTATAGCTGCCATTTTACCTAAAAATAAGCGTATAGCAACATGCGTTTTGATGATTTCAAAAATTGCATTACAAGATAGGTATAGTATTAAGCATAAATGTGGTAGATGGTATTTTGCACAAATTTTATTACTTGTAATTTGCGCCACCAATAGGTACATTTAGTGTGCGCATGTAATCTGAGTCAAAGTATAAAAATATCACACGTATTTTGTTACACATTTAAAAATTAATTTTAATAATTTGGGCCAGTTCAGTAAACAAAATGGCCTATGTAATCTTCTACACACTTTTAAATTGTTGGAATTTACTATTGTTTTTAATTATACTACAACTCGTTTTATATGATTTATAAACTACCGACATTTTTCTTATTTAATTTATATGATGTACTTATACTACAGTGAACACTGAACTTGATTTATCAATTGTTATAAATACAATATGATAATCTCTAAAAACAAAAATTGCTTAGAAATTTCAAAGTGGCATGAATTGTAATTTTAATAATCTGAATAATGGCGCAAAGGATGATTTAAGTAGGTACGCCATGGTGCAGATTATATACTGCCCTTTTATTTAGTTTTATTTGGTCCAAACGATAAAATTAAAAAGTGGCGCAAATTATCAAAGTTATTTTTTAGACGTTGTGCAAATTACATTTAATATATTTATTTTTGGCGTTGTTTTTGGAGCAAATTACATACGACAGTAGACTATCAGGTAGTGAATTTGTACCACTTGGTTTTTTTAATATACTTTGTACAATACAAAGTTTGTACAAAGTTACTTTGTTTATTTTTCATTTGTGCCTTGACCTTAAGGATCATAGTATTATTTAGCTATATACAAAGAACAATCATTGATTATAAATAGTAGCATTTAAAGTATTATTTTATTAGTTAGAATCAATGCTATAAACAGTGTCAGCCTGACCATTTTTAGATTTTGGTAAATTTTTTATCCTGAGCGGACCTTCGAATCTTTGGGGTTCATAATATGGTAAAGAAAAATTGTTTCAACAAAATGTAATTCAAATTTGTGTGGGGCCCATAAAAAAAACTGATTGTCACAATGTCTATAACCTATTAAAACTTGGATAATTATAACCGTATATTTCTTAATATTTTAATATTTAATAAGGGACATATATAATACATATTCACGGCTTCCCTAAAAAATGCTCTACTTCATTAAAAAATAATTATATCAATGATTTAAAAACAGATAATGATACTCAAAAATTCTTTGGTTATTAGCCTCCCTCCCTTATAAAAGGTTAGAATTTATTATACAATATTAAAACAATTAATAGTTAAGTAATAATAATTAAACACCACTTTTGCTTTGAAAATAAAATATACTTGATGAGATCGCGATAGGTTGGAAGCAAGTTAATCATTTACAAAAACACATCAAATGTTCATAATGTTTAAAATCAATAAGATTTGGATTGGTGTAAGCCAAAACAGATATCAATTTCGCCTATCATTATACTGCAGATTTGTGTACCAAATAATGGTATTTTATGTTCTGTGAACAGGTGAAAAAATGGAGGGTGCTGTTGATTGAAGCCGGACAACACGCCACACACGTAATGGACGTGCCCTTGGCCGCTCCGTTTTTGCAATTTTCCTCGATCAATTGGAAATACAGGACAGTTCCGATGAATAATTCATGCCTGGGTAATATTGAACACAGTTGAGATGTTTTAAACATTTTGTCTTAAGCACTTGTTTAAAATATATTTAAAAAAAAGTTGTTTAAAACAAAAAATATAATTTAAATTATACATTTTAATATCCTGTTGTATAAGTTTGTCTTATAGTTTGTAAATAAAATGTTAAACAAACATATTATCTACAGAACTATAGAAATAATATAAGTTAGAACTAAATATTATAAAAGTTATAAATTCATATATATATTCATATTTATATATATATTTATATATACTCCTATTTATTATTTTTTGGCTTAATAAACAAATTTGAAATTTATAGCATTTAAAATAAATTGTATAATATAATTGACGAACCCTCCAAAATATTAATATTATGTTATTTTTTATCACGATATAGAAAGCAGATCAGTTATTTACCATTAATTATTAATTATTATCAACCACGATTTTTAAGTCTGAAGACTAGGTAAAATTACCCGTTAAATTATAAAAAAATGATTTATTTTTTATGAATAAATTACATATTTTGTTTTGCCCTCTGTAAAATCATGTTTGTAAAACAGTTGAAAAAATCATCTAAAAAAACACGTTTTAGTTGGTTAAACAGTTTTTTGATTTTTGTAAAAAACAATCATGTTTTTTATAAACTCGACTATTATGTAATACAATCCAATAATATTTTTCTGTTCATTTTATATAGGTTTCGAAGGTAATCGGTGCAAATTTCCGAGAGGCAAAGTCATGGGTGGCAGTAGCGTACTGAATTACATGATATATACACGTGGTAACAGAAAGGATTACGACAATTGGGCAGATATGGGTAACACAGGTATATTTACAAATTGTTTATTTCAATTATTCAGTAGTTACCGACTAATATTTATTGGACTCATTTTGGGACAAAGCCATTTGTGTCCGTCAATCGAATGAGTCAATAATGCAAAAGGTCCAAGAATAAAAAGATATACATATCACACATGGATATGTACAAATAAATATTCATTGTTATGTATTTATTTCAAATGTATGTTATCATTCATAAACAAAAATAACACCAACATTGATAATGATAAAAATATTTTATTTATATATGGGAAACACGGGTAATTTTACAAATATTATTTCACTAATATAATTATTTGCAGACTGCAGTAATTTCATCGAGTTCGTGTTTAGAAACTTAAAAAATTATACATTTTAATACATGTTTTAAGGTTGGGATTATGACAGTGTTCTAAAATATTTCATCAAGTCGGAAAACGCTAACTTGTCCCACTCCGACCCTGGGTATCACGGAAGAAACGGATTGTTGTCGGTGTCTGATGTCCCGTACAGAACGAAAATAGCAAAAGCTTTTGTGGAAGCCGGATCACAAATAGGACTTCCTGTTGTAGACGTTAATGGAGAGAAACAAGTCGGGATAAACTATTTGCAGGTAGAATATAGTATCAAGCCATCAAGGGTATCCGTATATAATATTAACATCACATGTTTGTAAACATTGTAAACATTCTAACCCCTAAATATGAGAGAATACAAATGAAAACGTGTTTTTGTTAATGTTTTTGAAATCGAGTCATACATCATTCCGTATTATAAAAATGGTAGAAAAAAAATGTTAATTCTGCGAAATTCTTAATAGTTCATTGGTTAAAAAACGTTAAAAAACGTTTGAAAATGGTTATTTTTCGATAAGTATTGAAATCAAATTAAAGATTAAATCAATAATTACTGTGAAGTGTACTTTGTACATTGTTTTTAAAAATCTTATAAGTCTCGAAATCTAGAGGTAAGGAGGTGGTTTCAATAAGCTAAGTAGGTGTTAAGTAATTTCCATGTAATATGTAGAAATGTGTTAAATTATCTGGCAACAGCACAAAATACCATAATTTTGCATAAAATATGGTCGTAAATTGGATTGAAGATCTGAGTTCAAAAATGATTATTTTCGATTAATTTACATTTTTATGTACATAATAATTTTTCTTCTATATTATAAATCAATAATGAAATAGTAAAGTGCCCTTCATGAAAAAAAAAATTAAAATTGGTAATAACGTATTTTGGATTAAAATATCATAGGACCATTTATACACTTTGGTAAATGATTCACCAAAGCATTATTATTCTTATAGGTAGTACCTATATAATATATTATGTAAAAACGCAACATTTACATATTATGTAAAACTAGAGTTCCTTTGGTTGACAAAGCTTTTTAGGGATAATAAAGATAGTAATTGTTTCCAATAAAAATATTTCATATAGAATGTTATAGGTATACCTGAAAATACTACATGTTATATTGTTTTTTGATTGTTGCAGTAGGTAACTTTGGATTTATAATACCTATTATTATCATTGAAACATATACTGATAACTGATAAGATATAATGATGCATATAAACTCAAATATTATAACCATTGAACATCAGCCGAACTTAATATTATATTAAATAAATTACATCATTTTTGATTCATAATTATTAAATATTTTTTCAGACCACCTTGAAAAACGGTCTCCGTCATAGTGCGAATGCAGCGTTTCTTTTTCCGGCGAAAAAGAGATCAAACCTGCATGTAAAAAAGTTCAGCACAGTAACGAAGATACTGATCGACGAATCGAAGAAGACAGCGATCGGCGTGGAGTTTGTCAGGGGCGGAAAAAAAACCAGAGTGTACGTCCGGAAGGAAGTGATCGTTTCCGGTGGCGCCATTAACACACCGCAGCTGCTCATGCTGTCCGGAATCGGGCCCAAGCAACACTTGGCAGACCTTCGGATCCCGTTGGTGTCAGACTTGCCTGTCGGCGAGAACCTGATGGACCACGTGTCGCTGGGCGGTCTGGTGGCAACGGTGAACGATACCGTATCGATCAGGCTGCACAAGGTATTCAGTGATCCGTTCATTTTGAACGACTTGCTGCAGAACCACAACGGCATGTATACAATACCGGGTGGACCTGAAGCCCTGTCGTTCGTGGACGTGGACAGTCCGAGTTTGGCGGACGGCCATCCCAATCTCGAGCTACTTCTGGCGT
The DNA here is from genome assembly GCF_001856785.1 of Myzus persicae. NCBI lineage: Eukaryota > Metazoa > Arthropoda > Insecta > Hemiptera > Aphididae > Myzus > Myzus persicae. The sequence goes on from NW_019104238.1 coordinate 77,857, forward strand.
CTGGAATGTACTCGTCTCACGAACTGATGCCCAAGCTGTGTGGCATGAGGGAAAATCTGTACGACGCAGTGTATCGGGCCACGGAAGGTATGGACGGGTTCACGGTTTTCCCGATGGTGATGCGCCCCAAGAGCCGCGGCCGCGTGTGGCTGAGAGACAGCGACCCGTTCCACCACCCACTGATCGACCCCAACTATTTCGCTGATGAGAGAGACCTAGACGTGATCGTGGCCGGAGTCCGGCTTGTCCAGCGGATGCTGCTCACGGACCCGATGAGGTCACTCAACGCCACGATCCTGGAAACGCCGCTGCCCGGATGAGTGCAACATGTGTTCGACACGGACGAGTACTGGAAATGTTGCGCCCGCCAGATATCGTTCACGATCTATCACCTATCTGGCACGTGCAAGATGGGACCGGCCACGGATCCGACGGCCGTAGTCGACCCCAGATTGCGGGTGCATGGGGTCGGTGGCCTGAGAGTGGTGGACGCGTCGATCATGCCGGAAGTGCCAGCGGCTCACACTAACGCCCCGACGATCATGATTGCCGAAAAGGCATCCGACATGATCAAAGAAGACTGGGGCATACTGACGTAGTAGATAATTTCGAGCGGTAATAGTATTATAATCAGTGTTAAGAATATTGATTTAAGTGACTGTCACCAATTGAGTTTTAGAAGTGCCAACATTTAAAATGTCTAATTTTCTTCAGCGTTGGCCATTATTCCTTCTCTATGATTCTCCATAAATACACGTATGTATTACATAACACGTTTGGTGTTGAAGGGTACCTATTTAATATTTTTATGAATTAAAAGAATTAGAGATCACTGGTATTTGTAAATGGCTTTTGCCATGTATACCAATAATATACATCCATTAATAGTAGGTAAATTTACATTAACTCCAAACAGTCCAAAAATATCCTACTATACGTATTGTGGTTTTACTCGATATAATTTTACATTTTTTTTTACATTTTCTATCGTCTTGTTTGGTAATATTTTATGACAGGCAAATAAGATGCAGAGAAAATAGTGATGCCAAAGTACAACCTCGAATAGTTGATTTAAGTAACTATAGTTTCGCATATAGGTGCTATACCCGCATTCGACCGTTTATTTCATTTTACATTCATGCAAAATTTTGCATTAATTTAAATTCATTGTTATTAGTATTATTAGAACTGTAAATTCCTTCTAATGTTCTAACCAAAATTTAAATAATATAGTGTAGTCACTCGTCGTCGAAAAATGAGTCATAATTTGATTTAATTTAGTTCAGTTTAATAGTGCATTCTGCACCAGAAGTACTAAAAAGGCTTATTTTTTTGTTTATTTTGTATATTAATATTAAAGCTGAAATTTGGACTTATGGATTTAAATCACGATATTTTTGTGTTCTTAGATTATTCTCTTTCTTTGTAAACGGAAATTTAACTTCTCATTCCCGTAAACTTTCAACTCTAGATAGGAAGTTCTGTCGAAAATCCATCCACTACAAAAATTCAAATATTTACATATCCAAATGGTAAGAAATCGATCTCGATAGAAAAAATCTTAACTTTTTCGACATTTTTTATATGACAATAACTAAGTCACCCTTCGCATGAATTTGCAATCTCAGTTTTTAGATTTGCATGACACTTCTTCCACCTCTAAATCAAAATTATATAAATGGTGCGGCAAACACGAATTTTCATCCGTAAACTTTTGAAAGTCAGAACTATAAAATGGTATAAAGATTATTTAATTAGTCAGATTAATTACAATTATATTTTTCAACTTATTTCCAAATTGCCTTTGTAGTCCACATCCGTTTGTTTAGAACCTTAAAGTGAACTCAGATTCCTACATGCAACTATTAAACTATTAATCAAATTAATAATAGTCCATAAGTTAATATTCGTTCATATTCATAGCTCATAGTTAAATTTGTATGACCGGACTAGATAAGGATTATGAGCTTATCAATAATTTTATAATTTAAAACGTACCTATAAATGATAAATCATTGCTTTTAGAAAAATTGGTTCCCAGCGATGGTCAGTAGATAGTTTTTTTTATTGTGAAAAGAATAATTATTTTTTCATATTCACGCTGACAATTGAATAATACTACCTAATTTATACACATTCATGAAAAACTTATTTTTTTAGTAAAGTATTGTTTATTTTTAATTTAAGAAAAATATTGTTTTAAATTATCTATTTTTGTAACACAAATACTAAAATATTATCCCTTATAAAATATAATGCATCGACTCTTTTGAATGTTGTATATTAAATGTTTTTTTTTTTTATTATCTTTTGGGCTTAAAACTACTTTTAACTTATGATAACTTATAAATTCAAAAAAAAAAATGAGGGGGATGAGGTGACCGAGTGGTCTGACGCGTCCGCTGCGACGCAGCCGGTCGCGGTTCGATCCTCGGCTACCGGGCGGCATTTTTCTCCGGACAAGTCGCGGTGACCGGAGAACAAGTGCTGCCATCCCCCACCCCCGGGGCATGGCAGAAACCTACGGGTGCCCCATTCGAAATTCTGCCAAAAACAAACACACACGTGTTCCCCCCTACCGTCCCAAAAAATATACAATACAAACCTACAATACAAATTCTACTACAGCTAATGGCCTCAGTTGCCGAAGCTTAAGATCAATAAAAAAAAAAAATTCAAAAATTGGACAAGGATACTATATATTACGTTATTTTCCATACTTGAAGAAATTATGTCATCTGGTAACATGGTAAAAAAAAGGATGTCATGAACAAAACCACCAAAAAGAATGGACTTCATGCAGTTATCAGCTATTCTGCCTTTTTCCTTTTAGGTTTTTAGAATGCATTTTGTACGAGTTTGAGGCAATATCTAACATTAATAGGAAAAAAAGAAAATTATATAAACTGTAGTTCATTTATAAGTAAAACATATTGGTTGGATTAAAAAATGAACATTAAACATTTAAGTCATTTTTGATTGTACATGTTTATGTGGACTATAACTTTAATATACCTACTCGAAAATTGATACGTTATCAGTTACATTTTTAATAACATATTGAAGATTAAAGATTAAGTAATTGGTAGAACTCACATAAACTCAAAACACGTTCAAATATAAATAGTCAAAGTCAAGTCAAAATATGCATAATTAAGTATAATTATACTACAGTAGTAAGACCAAAAAAAAAAAAACATAAGATGCCGTAAAATACATACTCAAAAATATCCTAATCAAAGATAGGAACATATCCTATTGTAATATTTGTATTAAAAGTGTAAACACCGTTAACATCGTGCAACTAACGGTACCTTGCCAAGTATTTAAAAAAAATATTATATATCACAGATATTCATATCTGCGAGTGAACAACTATTGATAAAAATCTAAATTGTCAATTTTATTATACATTTATAACTACAATTTTTGAGATAGCCATCGCGAAGAATTAACAAGACTTGTATCTAAATATTATATGAGTCGTTTTCAACATAGTTTTTTCCCCTAAGCATACTAAGAGATGCCTACAAATTCCTATAAATTTGCTTATACAGTTATACATATCAAACTAAATTTTTACAATTTTATCGTTAAACAAGAACGTATTTTTTTAATGTAATTCATAATCATAGAAATAAATTGAAATATTCAAAATAAATTACCAACATGGCAACATTTAATAAATATTTTTTTTCATACATGACAATATTTTAAATCATCTCTGTGATGAAAGGCCTTATAGGTATATTCACGACGTCAACTGAACATACCTCTGAGTGTGTAGTGTAGTGTAATTAATTATAATTTATTGAGTAGGTACAAAAAATAAAATAATTTAAGTTATGTTAAAGTTTACACCACAGCCTTCGCCATTATTTCCAATGATTTTTCACAGTATCAGTTAGTGGATTTTAATAAACAAAATAAGTAGATATTTAATATATATTTAATGATCCAACACAAATAAAATAATCTAAATTTAAACTATAATTTAAACTGTTTTATTTACCTAAAAACTGTACAAATTGTGCTGAAAATTAAAAGGTATATTTACCGTACGAGATGATGTTATAATGTGAATCATAGTATTGATTTTTTTTGTCAGGTTGAGCTCAATGTTTAAAAACGCAATAAATTCAGATACTAATGTTATTTAATGCAGATACTGCTTTTGATGAGTAATTTTAGTGTTTAATATTTATATTAATTATATTTATTATTTATATTGAAATGTCAAAGTCTCAAATACATTAGGTACATTAGAACCTACATTTTGCATGTGTTATTATAAAAAATTGGTTGACGAATTGTAGAATGAAGTATAAACTATTTCAGACTATATCAACCATTGGATTTTTATATTTTTAAACTTATGTGGAAATAATAATGACAACTCATTTTTCTGTTACAGGGTTTTTTATTAAGTATATTTTTATTTTAAAGCGAGTTATGAGTATTTTAAAATTGTAAATTATTTGTCCATCTTCAAATACAAGTATACCCGTAAGTCTCTTAAAATTTAAAGTATAATAAAAAGTTTAGGCGATGTCCAAGATAATAAATTTAATTTTATAAGAGGTCATTTAACTCTAATTTTAAAAATTATTATGATTATAATCATTATTGTGAACACATGACGTGAATTATATTAATATTTTTTTTATATCTATAGTATTATGTCCATGCTCATAAGTCATAAGTTTGAATTTGATTTGTATTTGTGTAAGCTAAAGGTAATGCATTTTTTTTTAGAGGCTATCGAAGTATTATTTGTATAGTAGGTTTGTACTATTCAGGTTTGGCAGCCTTAGTATATTCTATATATTTAATAATTTTGTTCATAGTGGTTTTCAACTAAGAGGGATCTAAAAGGGATTCAAATTCTTCCCCACATTTCAATACCTACCAAAAGCGAAAACTGATTGTACAAAGGAGAGGTATATATTACACGTGTATTTTATTTGTATTTAAATAAATCTCTAAAGTGTTATAAATTAAATCACATAATTAATATATATTTTCCATTTCGATTGACAATCCCGTGGTAAATTCTCTCATCTAGGGCAAATATATTATTAAAACTACAATAATATGCCTGGATACAAATTTGATGTTTTAGACTGCTTTATCAGTTGCAATTCGTGCTTCGTACATTTACGCAGAATAAGTAATAAGTATAATATAATATAGTTACACAATATGTCATTGATACATCAGATGTGTGATGTATAGTGTCATAAATACGGCATACCTACCTAATAATAGTACCTATAGCAGAATAGGTATTATTCGTATAAACAGCTGTATATTGCAACGATATTGTGTTTTTTTTTCAAATTTATGCTTATTTGTGTAATATCAGTTATCATACTATTTATAATATACCTATTCTGTGAATCGTAATTATTTTGTAGTTAGGTATGTGAATAATTGGCTTATATAAAAAAAAATAATAACTACGCATAGGCATAATACAGCAGAAATAGACAATACTAATTGTACTAAAATATTAAAAATATGTTATCTCTTTTCTAGTTAAAACTTTATACCTACTGCGTATAACATGAACGTGAGTCAATAACAAAATCATTCATGCAGACGATAGTAGCTATATTTAATAGGTATAATATAATATGTATATATTCCGTAAAATGCGTGCACATGTATTTTTGGTCGTATATTGTATTGTACGTTCACCAACCGATCGCTTACGAGTCACGAGTATACGTACGATATATCCTTGCAGTAACGATAATATTATAATATTTAAACCTTCGAATAAATTAAACGTCCCACCGATAATTGAGTGTTACCACATTGTGGACGGGGAATAATTAAAACCTACGATATTAATGAACGACGAGCATTCAAATACGGCTACTGTGCAACAAGAACAATAAAATAACGTTTAAGTGTATGCTACGCGGGTCACATTAACGGGCTAAATTCGTTAACCTAGTGGTTGCGACGAAGAGGAGGGCATATAATATTGTCTAGTATTAATAAATGCAAGCGAAATATAACCTATTATTCGGCTCGACCATATTGTTTACAAATAAAATAAAATACGGCGATAATTCGAATTGTGGAAAATTAACTCATATACTTATAGGTTTGTGAAGGCGATGGTGTAGGGTATCTAAATACTTAATTATAAACACGCTTAATATCCTGCCAGTGGTGGAGGTCTGGTCCAGGTCCTAGTCTTGGCGAAAGAAGGCGCTAACCGTCAATGCAATACCACGTGTTAACGAATATGACTGCGAACGGTGAACTGTAGCAGGTGGTAGTGTTATAACCTAGGACCTCGATGAAACCGCCGGTCAACGACGAGACAGCTAGTTTCCAGGATGCAAGAACGGGCCCGACGGTAACTGCGGTCATTCCTAGACGCCTTGGCTCGCTTGTGTTGATCGTCCGTAGTTAAAGTAACGCCTTCTGTGTTCGCCCGACGGTCCGTTCGAAGGTCCATTCCCGTACATTACACCCCCCCTCCCATTTACTAAAAAAAAACCATATCACTAATTAACATGAATTCGCATAACTATTTTTAGAATTGCACCACCCTTTTTTACGAGTTATTTCTACAAAAAGCATGAAGGGGCCGGCTAGTGTAACATTATCCCAGCCCCTCATAAGTGAAATAATCATTGTTTTACAAATTTTATTTTACCAAACTTTAGTACGCCGTTAGCATGGTAATTAATGACATGGATTTTTTTAAAGGTCAATTGGGGGGGGGGGGGAGAAAAAAAAAAGGACCATTCACACGTATTTCGTGTACTGTGCTGACTTCGAGTCCTAGCACTTAACCGAGCACATCTGCCATCCACCACCGGAATCAAAGCGTCGGTTGGACATGTGCATTTTGAGCAATTCTAACCATTTTGTGGACGAGTTTAAGTAAAAAAATTATACTTTTAATGGATATAATACTGCCTTTTAACCCTATATGTAGATTTACACGAATAAACGTTTTTGTAAAGTCATTTAATTGGTAATTTTAGATATACTATAGGTACATATACATACGTCATTTTTGGCCTCAATTCGTATAATTTCATTAATCACTGATAAGAGGTCATGTCCATCCACACCTTTATTAATTATCATCTATAATTAGTAATGATCCATGGGTACAGAATAAGTCACCAATTCTGTGCCATAGGTTTACATCTCCTACTCTTTCATAAGCATACAATGGAGGTCAGCTTGAGCCTATTACCTAACTTTTATCAATTTTACTTTAACTTTAACATGCATGGCTGAATTTAATTGCCACACATCGTAGGTAGGTAGATTACTCGTGTGAGTCGTGATGTATACTTTTATTTTATATAATTAGTTAACGCACAAAATAAAAAAGGTGCAACATTATTGCACACTTTTTAGATTTCTCTGCAAAAAAATACAACACTATTGCGAACCACATAAACTAAGTTCATGTACAAAAATAAAACAGAATAATTAAAATTTCGATTTTCATCAACCATGTATTAAGACACACCTAAGCTAAATGCATTATGTTTATAATTGATAAATAATTACCTATTTTATCATCAGAAAAATCTAAGATGGGTAGGAGTATTTTCCATCAATCACGTAGAGGAGAACACGAAATCGTTTGGATCAAATAGGTACCTTTTTTTGGTATGCGATCGTGTTGCTTCTTTTTTTCGGATAAAATGGTAAGACAAAAGTGTGCAATCGTGCTGCACCGCAAAACAAATCATAACATCATTATACAATTACCCAAAAACCATAATTCGCTCATAGAATCGATTGTTACTATATAGTGTTTGGTGCAGCCTTCCAAAAATGTACACATTGCTCCTTATATGGCTATACGTTATAATATATTGCCATTGTCATGCTCCTAAGAATAAAATATATATTTCGACACGGAAAAAATATATTAATTAGCTCTCTCGCCGCGCGGTTGCCCGGCGGACTGCGCTCGAGTTCATTGGCTCCGAAGGGACCTCGAAAATCACTGGTCATTATACGGCTTTCTGGTGACTCGAATGTGACGTCCGAGTATACTTAGCGAAATATTCATGACGATACGTCATATTATTATTGTTAAACTATGCGTAGGTATTACACCGTGGTGTCTGCGTTTCAATTAAATTGAAATGAAAAAGCTAAATTGTCGAAAAAGCGCGCAGTTTAATTGTACATAGTAAGTTCGATTTCGAATAAGATATTATATAAAAAAATTTCAATACGAAATGAGACTGAAAGGCTGGGCATGAAAGCGTTGAAAATTCTTAGTTGAGTTAATAAGTTAAGTTAATTTGACTTTTTAACTAAATGAGTTATATTATTTATTGTTATTATTAACTTAAGGAGTACAAAGAATAATTAACTTTTAAGCAACCGAATCAATTTTACATTCAAACAAACCAAGTTGATTTCAATTTCAATTACTATAATTTCATATGTTCCTATAATATATTGTGGACACCTATGATAATTATTACGACTGTAGTACGTTTGCCATTTATACAAATTAATATACTACGCCACTAGATATTATTTTAATTTTACCTATATAAAATCGAAAACTTAATTTTTTTTTATTAACTTAATTTGAATTAAAAAGTGAATATTAACGTTTGGTCAACTTCTAAATTCATTAAATTAATAGATAATTTTGAATTAACTTTATTTAGATTTCAATTTAACTTACCTTGATTGAGTTAAAAATATCATTAACTTGCCCCAGCCTAAATCTAAACATGAAATTTAATCAGACGGTTATTTGACTTAGAAAAATGAAAAGGAAAATTCACATTGTTTTGATTTCTGCAGAAAATATTTTTAAAAGTGATAATATTTTCAATTTTATATCTGTCACTCTTTAGCCACTCTATTTGCTCTTCTTCTTTCTAAATATAAGTTTGTTTGTTTAGCTTTAACATATTCTGAATTGAGTTCAAACCGCACAAACAATAAAATAAACCTATTATAACAGGTGGATACACACTGGTTCGGTTAAACTGTAATCTCCACTGTAAAAACGACTCATAAAGTCCAACTTTTTTTATAACTGCCTACCAATTATCATTGAATTCGAAAAAAAAAATAACAAAAAACCATCCCCCATCAAACTTGGTGTATTATAGTGTGCACGTATCGTATCATTGCCAATAGGCACACTTTTCGTAAACTTTATAACATTTATGAAATAACGCATTTCAAATTTTCGAATAATTATTTAAATACTCAAATAAAAAAGTGTTTAAATACATCGAAAAAAAAATTCCAAATGCTTTAAAATACTAGCAGTGTATGAGAACACTTCAAGGCCGACGTACATGTCTCCACCCCACCCATATAAAATTTCGCAATTTTACGACGGCATTGTGGAATGGAAACAAAGTCAACAGAAGAGTCCCTACCCTACCTCCCACCAATAAATTAGCATTAGAGTTTATTACACTTTATAATTTTTGGTTTTCAGTACTTTCAAATATTTTTTTTTTCAATAAAACGTTAGTACTAACATTACAAATTTCCACTCAAATACTTGACAATTTTAACCAGCAATACTTTACCTATAATATGATTCCTACATGGTATCCAACGAGTTACATAACAATAGTACCTTCACGCGAGTATTATTACTACAACAACATGAGGCCGCGCACGCGCCCTCCGCCGCCGCCGCCGCCGTCTCCCCCGCGGCGCAGTGATTGATTTTCGCGCCGCCGGCCGATGTTGTCGCGGCGGCGGCGCCCACATCGCGCCCAAGTTTCACGCGGCGCGCACTGTCACTGCACCATGTCCTCCTCCGACGGCTTGACGGCGTGCTCTCCGGACGGCGACGGGACGACCGCGGCTTGTCCCCGACGACGGTGCAGCGGTTTGACCGGTTGTGCGCTTCTCGCTTCTGAAGCGGCGGCCCACGTGGCCAGGCTGTGCCGGTCCAATCCACGACTGCTGTCCATGCTCGTCCAGGAGAAATGTGGCGAAGATGCCAACAGCAGTCGCTTCGCGCACGACTTCAAGACGCTGGCCGACGTGCTGGTGCAGCGCGTGGTCGCCAAGCGCATCGGCCGACAGGTATAATATGACAATAATATTCGTGTACATCGGTCATCGGCGTTTAGCGCTCGCGACTGCAGCAGTTGCAGCTGCAACGCGTCGGGTGCATAATGCATGACATGATATTATATTATTATAGTGTTACCGTATCATGTCACGTGTTGAGGGGGCCCGGTACGTTGGATGTGCAGTATGGTCGATGGTAAGCGCTTACCGTATATTTACACGTGAGGGGCACGTGCTATTTTGATTTAGGATATTTGATACTGCAAAGCATAAACATACATATAAGATAACAGTAATCTGAAATTGTCGCGACGATATCATATTATGCAACGATGAGCTTAAAAGAATTATTTACATTATTGCGGTTAACCGTTACATAATTCAAAAATACAGTTTTGTTATAAAACCGGGCTCTCTCGTTAGTTAATAACCTATTATCAAGAATAATTAGAAAGGTAATAAATTACACACCTATACTCTAAATGTACGAAAAATGAATAATAACGCTACAAATAATCCATATAATGATTATAATAATTTTTTAATTAATTAATTAGTTAACAAATATAATATAATGTAATATTAAAAAAAATTAAAAATAAATAAATATACATAATATACTGCAATTGGCAGAAATAGTCATAAAAATTGTAATCGATTCTCTTAAACATTTTGTAATAACCACCAACCTTTGATAAATAAAAATTGTATCGTTTTGTTTAGGGTCTGGATTTAAATGCTTTAAAAACTATTAAAATATTCAATAAAAAACAACCCGAAAATAACCGTTACAACACAATAGTACCATTAAAAAATTACCAACATTTTTCCTGTGAGTACGCAACACCTAAGAAAGCGATGTTATAACTTTCTGAATTTCAACACTTAACTAAACTAGCAATAATACAAAAACCAAATACCATACTTAGGCACGCACGATTTGGACAGTAAATAAACAATACTTATATAGTTATTCTGGATCAATAATTGATGATAATCAATTGATAAACACATCAAATGCGATCGCCATGAATATATTGTCTCCAACTGACCAATTAGTTATTATAATACTTTCTTTACAGAGTCCCGGTAACACACCACATCCGATAATCGCTGGAAGTAGATAAATCCCTTTCATAGAGTAATATTTATCATGAAGTTGGTACATTGTCACATTGTAGTTGCCAAAATTTTGTAATTTATTGTTTTTAAGTATTAGGTATTTCACCAATTATTATGATACCAACCAAATTTACACAAGCCACGAGCCGTAAGCAGGCAATGCGTTATCGATTACTACATTAGTTCCGGAACAATAAACATCAGTTTTATCAGTAATACTCACCTTTTTTTTCTTTTTCTTTTAAAGCCTTTAGTATACAACTATGATAACTTAACAGAGATAAATAAACAATACAAAATTAAGATTAACAACAGATTAGTTCATTATATCTATTATATTATGAAGCCAGGCTCCAGTATAAAAGTGATTATCATTTGTATAGCTGTTTCAGATTTTGTGTTTAAAATAGAGTAAAGATTGAGAGGAATATTAAGAGATCTAAGAGTGTTAAATAGAATTTGTCGTTTAAACCGCAGGGCAAGACAGTTGTATAAAATATGAGGGGTCACAGATACAATAATTTAAATGAAGTGCACAAAGCAGTGAGTCATTTAGTCCAAGTTTGAAAGAGTAACTAAGTAATAATCCTAGATATGTCCTATACGTAAACGATTAAATTGGACTATGTGTGGTCTTTGTAACTTTAGGTTGTTTAACCAAGTATTTACCATGCTATCGGGTGTTGTACGTCTATACCTCGAAGCGAACTCGGCCGGTAATTATACTCACCTATATAAACCTTAAATTTTAAACATTTAAGTATTTAGCACCAGGGAAACATTTAGAATGATCGTTAAAGTTTTTATGGCAAGTACTGTTTCAAAATTATTATAGAATTAAATAATAATTCAGTTTATATGAAGCGAGTAGCCGATCTCCTGAGGTCGTGTCACGTAGTGCGTTAAAAAAAGTTATTGACACTAAAAGCCCCAACAATATTTATAAATATTAATCGCTCAAAAAATTAATAAAATTACCGAAGTCGAAAATGTCAAGAAATAAAAGACAAAAGTTTCACCTTTGAGGTATCTATTGCAAGACACGAACTATATGTACTGTGAAATCAGACTTAATTATGCTTTAGACTTCTGGAGCACACGAAAAAAAACACACTTTGCATTAAAATACGGGACCTATATAGTCACGATAAATACCCAATGCCTTACTGTGATACGCTAAGTAAAAATATATAATAACAAAGTAAATTAACTCTGCATACAACACCTAGAGTCGTTTTGAATACATATTATAGGTACATAATATGTGGTAAAAAAGACAATTTTTAATCAATATATTTCCGGGCTCTATATCAAAATAGTAGTTAACAACGTATACAATTATTATTATACATATCAAACGCAGTGTAATAAATACTCTGCAAGAGGTGCGATCGCAGTCCCCGCTCCTCCTCGTATTATGGCATCACCTATATTTTAACAATAATAAATATCTGAAAAATAAACCTTTAAAATGCCACCGTAGGTTATAGCGCATCTATACACCTTGCGTATATTATATAACTGCATTACGACTACATAAGTACATTATGGCCCTGCACGGGTATTGGCTAGAGACACGAGGTCAGAGAGTTAAGCTCACCTCGAGGGGCGCCGATATAAGTGCAATGCGAATATTATTTAAGAGGAAAAACTATTTATGTTTATAATTATAGGCACAACAATATTATTGAAGATTATTAGATCGATATAACTGTAATACTGTATACTGTATATGATAATATTATAAATATTATTACCAATAAACGTCACAAATAGATACCATAGATAGGATGACGTCTTATCTGTATAATATTATTATAAAATCGATGCGGCAATCTTTCCTCCGACGATTCTCATGTCAAATTCATAATAATATGTTTTTCATTAAAATATTCAATAGTAGGTACCTGTATCGATAAACAATAAAAACATAATTTGCATTACATCATCTTTGTATATGACAACATGTAGAATTCACATCAATCGTATATACGTATATATATATATGTATATCATATATTTTGTAGATGTCGATATTCGCATGAATAGTTTTTTTCATAATATATATTTTTCTCTCTTGTATTATATTAGATTACCAATTATTAGTATTATTTCTTGAAACAGTAATACGACATTGTCCTCGTATGTTGTTTGCTTTCGAAATCCGTTCAAATCGATAAATTGGCCAGAATTTGGACTGCGAGTTCGAGCAGTATTGTTCATGGACTATTAATTGCAAAAACTCATTGTAGGTAGCGACATTTTAGTCGTTGGTACATGTAGCTGCTAATACATTAATCGTAGATAATAATAGTGTTACCTAAGATGACTAAGAATGACGTCAGTAATTCGTGTCGACTTCCGAGCACATGAGATTTATTATCTAGTAGGATGAAAAAAGCTACATTTTACAAACTAACTGATTAATGTTTTTTTTTTTATGAGATTTTTGTATTCGTTGTCCCATATATCAACAGTCGTATAATAGGTACAACCGTAAGTTCTATAATACATTTCCTGAGATTTGAGTAAGCAATATTACATAAAGTTCATTTTTTACTAGAGTAAAAACGATTAGAATATACCTAAAATATTGACGTATACTATTGTACCATTATTTGTACTTTATTGTACAATATACATAAAAAGTGTTGGTATTGTAATATATTACGTATTATTATTGGTATCTACCTCTGCTGTGTAGTTATTTTGTTTTTACCTTCGACTTTCTATCAATGCGTCAATTTATTATTTATAAGTACAATAATATTGTATAATATTTAGTTCTCATTTGCCAGTATCTGATATTAACTATTGTCTATTAACCGGCCTATACAATGAAACGTGAAACCATCGACCCATCGGCTATCAAACATAAAATTGATAAATTATATTCTTTTTTTTTTTCTTTTATTGGTATTTATTATGTTTAAAATAATCAAATGTTTCGACATATTATCATCATTTACATGATATTAAAAGTTTGATAAAGTGTTTACATTTTATATATAATACTAGTACATATTGTAGCTATTTTTCCGTGCTAGGTTGTACAAACGTCAAACAGTATCGATTTGACTATAGTGGGTAGAATTAATCAATAGAATATAACAGGTTTTGCGCATATATTCCGATATAAGAATACGTGTCCTGTGACTGCCAGATATGTTGGCATCTATTTTTTGTTTTGGTCTCAAGTCCCATTGTACCTATACCTACGTCTTCTGATGTCATAAGTTTTGTTTGATCATTTTAAAATTTGGCTTTTAGCTAGTCTCGAAAAAGGGCAGAGTGTTCCCATATCGCTGTGTAATTGTCTATGCCTCGGGAACCATAATGAGTCGTATTGTGAACGTATCTGTAGGAATCTTATACGCATTTTAATTACAATTTAAAGTTTCCAGAACTCGAAGAGAACGTGTATGGCGAAGAAAACGATACGATACAGAACAATAAAGGTCAAGACGTCACCATACAAGTCGGAGAGACGATAGAAGAGACATTTCAGTGTTTGTCCAAAGCTCTGGGAGACGACTTGGACTCGGCCAAGAGCTTAGCGGAAGCCGCTCACAAAGAGTTCGGAGCGAAAGACCTTAACGTCGACTGTTATCCTCCCGAAGAGAAAAACTTCGATTTGGAGAAAATCGGAATATGGATCGATCCTATTGGTAATTTACATAATATTATTGAAGAACTACAAAAATAAACGATGTCGTTGTGATTTTCCGATTTTTATGGTAAAAAATGTTATCACTCTGAACGCGTCTGATAACAATAATCATTAAAACAGTATTCAATACTGAAGTGTAAAGTTTAACGATAATGTTAATATAATGGCCCTAACGTTTTCAGATAAGATTTTGTTTTAATAATTCGTTGGTTTTATATGATTTTTAATCCGACCTAGGCATATAATATTATAAATGATCGACATCATGTTAATATTATTATAAAACATAGTAACTAAACATATTTTCTACACAAACTACTCTATATAACATTATAGATTCGACGAACGAATATATAAACGGCAATGTCGATACAATAAACGAATACGGATTCCACTCTAGCGGACTTCATTGTGTCACAATCAATATTGGTTTATTCGACAAACTTAGTGGAAAACCTATTGCCGGCGTCATCAATCAACCGTTTTTCGAATTCAACGCCGTCGAAGGGTAATCATTATTAATGACCATCGTCGTAATTTTCTGTTGTAAATAATAATATAATAGTTTTGTTTTTTAATACACATCGATAACCGATTACTCAATAGAACCCTCCGCGTGCGTTGTCTCCGTATTACAAAGCGTGTACAACATACAAAAAACGGTTCTGCGGGGGATAAAAAAACTCAAATTGTAGAAATAGTTCAGAAGACTACGAATTGATTCACACTATAGATGAAAACATTATCTGTGAAATATCGTTTTTTATTTTTTCGATATCACTTATGCGTAAAAATGTCTTGTTGTTTCAAAATACTAATATAAAACTCGAGTAACTTTTTTCGTAATTCCGATATCGAAAATCTGAAAACGATATTTGTACAGCCAAAGTTCTCATTTTTATGTGGTGAAAATTTAATTTCTTATAGTTTTGACTATAGCTTTTTCGGTTCTTTTCCGCGAAAAACAGTTTTTGTTGTATTTTACATAATTTGTTAGACTGAGACAACACATGCGGCTGTAGTGTCCTCTTAATCATATTAATGTAGTCTGATAAAATATGTCGTTGAACTTCTAATTTAATACAATCGTTATTATTATGTTTGTTAGTATGATATAATTATAATAAGTGCCAAGTGAATGATTGGTTTTTATATAGGAAACACTAATGATTGTGTTTAACTGAAAGTCACTTATTTTTTTGCGCTAATTGTCTAATATTAGCACTCACGTTTTGTGTTTAGTAACAAACAGTTTGCTTTAACGTCATGACATCACTGCAATATTATTTATTTAAACGTCGTAAAATACTATTTTGACAGCCTATGCCTACCATTGGATACCTAATATTATACCTCTATTTGCAATTCATATAAAACAATATCATTTTGATTCTTTTCAATGGACACTATAATGGACACTATTGTTGTTAATTACACAATACTTACACTGTATTATGTCCACATTATTACAAATGTAAAATAACATATTCTAATATTGCGTTATTAATTATAGTGATTGTGAATTCACTAAGGCATGAGCGCCGCAAGTCAAACTACGTGAAACGTCGTGTAAATGTATATTTTTATAAAAATAAAAATAAATCTCTATGCAAACTTAATAACGAATCGAGAAACGTGAAACGTGAAACGTCAACAAGACGTATTTTAAGAACTAATTTCATCGCGCCTGTGTGTTTTTAGGTGGAGTGGAAGATGTTACTGGGCGTATTGCGACGGACAAAAAAGTTTAAGCTCATTGCCAGAATTCATTAGCTGCAATCAGGTAAAAAAAAACTCTAATTAGTCACATTTATCATAACATATTGTCGTATCGATCGTTAACTCAAAGCGTATAATAAACGCCTGTTAAACATACCTATTATGTATAATATTATAATTTATAATATATACGCATTAGGCATGTACCTGTTATAGAATCATAAATTATTCATAATAACATAATAGTGAATACGTGAACACCGCAATAATTATTAAAAAAAAGACTAAATTTACGTACAGGTAATGCCAGATAATGATATATGATTATTGTGAGTAACGCTTTTGCAGAATTGCTCTGAAATCGGCGCAGACAGTTTAAAATCATTTTTCTTCTAATCTTTAGTAATATTAAGACATTTTAATCGGTGTTTTTTCATTCAAAAACAACGTCGTTTTCCATACACGAAATCCATCGTTTTGTTTGTTTGTCTCATCGAACTCCTCTTTATGACCGTATATCGTGTATAATCTATTCGATTATAATATTGTTAAGTGGTAACAATTAAATTATTGTCTATCACTACTGGTATACGGTGTGTAATTGTGAATCCGTATAGTGATAGATCTATACCAAACGATGGAATGTGAGAGGATTTGGATGTTCGACAACACAGTTAGATATACCGAATATAATTTAACGTATATTTAAAATGTAAAACAAAATGTAATACAAAATATTTTACTTTACCAATGACCTGGCAGCAACAATGTGATGAGACGAGACTAGTTCGGCTGACGTATGTCCAGCAGGCTGAACGATTATTATAAATTTTGTTTACTATACAAAATAGTTATACATATATATAGCTTTACTTCGTGATATTACAGAATGAATGAATGATGACACGCGCGTCTATGCTATATGTATAGTATATGATACTACACGTAATATTATAATCATAAAAATATGAAAACTGTAATGGTGTTCCACACTATTACAATATCATACTCTGTTTCGTTTGGAAACGTTATTCTGGAACTAAAACTAAAGTGAATCACTTAAAGTAATTATATTATGACTGTTGAAAACAAGAACTAACTATTTCTAACATAATACATTAGCTCATATATTGATATAATAATATGACACTATCGCGTGGCGAACTGGCGACCCATTGTTAAAGAATCGGTGATTTATTGTATAGTATTATTAAGGAATAAGGACTTGTAGACTATTTTTATATTTTTCCCTTCAGACGACCCCCAAGCAAAGTTTTTCTCGATCTACCAATAAGTCTACTACTGATCGCAGACACGTGACATATGTATCTTGGATTACTATCCAACCTCATCCAACCCTTTATTATAACTATTGAAGAATCGATTCCTGACACGTCTTCTAGCCATCATGACTTTCTCATATTATATGACACCCACCCACGTGTCCCGTTACATGACTCTGCAATTTCTCCGGAACACAATTCTTGAATGTTATACATTTGACTCTTGCGCAGACCACGAACCATCTTCACTCTAACTCATATATTTGTTAACTTGTATTCATTGTATAGATCGATCTGTGTAACGGCTACGTACAAAAAACTGCTCATTTTATCTATCCATTGAGAATGGCGAAACACCGTTCATTTGGGTTGAAATCACACACTATTTTTAATCTTCAGATCTGATAGATGTTATGTGAAAACTTTAATGTATTTTGAATACGTCTAATAATATAAATATATCATTTACTGTGTTATAAATATCTTAAGAGGATGTCAGCGCACTGTTTGTTTTCTCTCTCTGACCCACGAGCAACATTGACAATACGTATTTACGTCGAATCATTGTTTTTTTTATGTTTTTGAGTAATCTTAGAATAAAATCGCCCATAACAAAAACGATAGTGATTAATATTCCTGAGGGTATGACGAATCGATTTGTCCGAGTATTGTCTCAAATAAATTTAAATATCATTTGAATTTAAAAAATATAATTTTGATTTTGGAAGTCAAAAAATCATAAAAAAAACAATTTTAGCTGAAAGCTATCCATGTTACTCGTGCGGGGTCTAAGAGAAAAAACGAATATAACTCTGACACCCTCTGAATCTCATTATTTCTTTGAGGATTTTTGAATAAAGAAACGAAACAATAATAATAATACGTGGCTTGGTGAGCGTGGTCCTACGCTCAATCTGCGAAACGCTCTGAGTGTACGTACCGGTAGGCGTTGCTAGCTCCCGGATGGATGACCACCTGGGGTTTTTAGCAACAAATCCTTGCCGTGCAGACATAAACGTGTTCCAACTTCCAACTTATCGTCCCAATCCCCCCCCCCCACACACACACACACACAAATCCAGGGTAATGACCTCAGTAGTTGAATCCTTAATCGAAATAAATAATAATAATAAAAAAAAAAAAAACATTAATTACAATACATTTGAATTTTGTACGTCCGACAGGAGTTGGTGGTGACAAGCAACAGCGAGACTGACGAGGCCAAGGCGGCGCTACAGCGGTCGGGTTACATCGTGGCCACGGCGTCCGGGGCCGGTTACAAGATGCTGTGCGCAGCGTTGGGCGTCGTCAAGTGCTACGCGCTGACCAAGGACTCGACGTACGCGTGGGACACGTGCGCCGCGCACGCAATGCTAGTGTCCCAGGGGGGCACGGCCTGCCACTGTCGCACGGCCGACGGGCCACTGACGTACCGGCCCAAGACCGATGGCGGTGGACGGACGCACTGCAACGCGGCCGGTGTAATCGCTTCGCGCGATCCGCAAACCGTCGACCGGGTGCACGCGCTCCTTTCATCGGTGCACCTGCTCTGCAGCAGTTGATGCGCTTTTGCCGCTGCAGTTGCGCCACTGCAATCGGCGCGCCCCGCGCGTACGCCGTTGTATTAAAAAAAACTGTACACGACGATAGATTTTTAATCGTGTAAGTAGGTACGTACAGGGCACTCTCTCATTTCTGTTTTTTTTTTTAGCGGTTTTATCATTTAGGAAAATCATCGTAATGTGGGTCGGCGATCGTGGATGCTGTGTGAAATATGAAAAATGCAATTATAAGAGCGACATAATCACTGAGATACACACACGACCGACACAACGATTTTTTTTGTTTTTATTATCTTTTCAAGTGCGAGATGACTGCGGAATATTGACTTATACGTGTAAAATCCGAATAGGACTTTTCAGAGTTTTGGCTGGCACAGGTCGTGGTAAAATAAATAGGCAGCGTGTATGATACTTTATACTAAAGTAAATTTTTTTTTTATTATTATTTTAAATAACCGTAAAATATACACGTTACAACTTACAATAATTCTCACGAAATGTCAGATAAAAGTTTAATTTTTAGGTTTAGTTGTTTTTAATAATTGTTTGACGGATGAACGCGTGGTATTCTATTCCATAATTGAAGAAAAACATTTTAGAGCACAGTCATGATAAAATTGTATTTCGCATTAAAAATAAGTGCCCTAATTTATTATTATCGCGTGACATTTCGTTGTAATACCGAAAGAATATCATATATTACCCGTATTATACAAGTATATTATAGTGAGTACTAATAAGTACTGTTATGTAATAGACAGTATACTATATAGCCATAAATAATCGTAATATTATTATTACATATTTTAAAGGTACCGTAATGGTATTATGAGTATAGTTTTAAAATTGAATAAAAAATGGTTTTTATAATTAATACAGGGTAATGTAAACCATTTTGAAAACATTTAGTCAATTTTCATCACTCGATATTGGTAAGGCTTTTTAATCGCAAAAAAATGTATTCGTTTAAGGGGTTTCTTAAATCGTTATTGTGTTAATTATCAAATTTTTTAAAACACCTAAATGACAGTGAAATACGTATTTTTTTATTTTTCTTAAACTTTCTTATTTTAGACGTTCATTGGACGTTACATCGAGTTATTTGAGCTACTACTGGTTTATTGTCATATAATAATCTATTAAAACATCACGAGTATTAAATATCAATGGAGGATAATAGTTGAATTACTTTCAAGATTTTTTTCGACAAAAGTACAGTACATCATTTCTATTTATAAAACTATAAGAGTTCTTCTCAAAAAAAAAAAAATGTATACTCTTTCATTAAAAAAGTACTTTGGTAGGTAAGTGAAATATACAGAACAAAATTCAAAGATATTCAGTCAATTATTATCTTTCATAAATATTTTATACGTACAGACATTGGCAGAAACTTACGAGTGGGTCTTGTACCCTTGTCCACTTGATGTGGGTTGCTTACTGAAAAACAGTGTGCTTACAATGTTTTAGACTTATCGTGTCTTATTCGATTGAGAAATCGTTATGTATTTGTATATAAGTGCACCGTTTAATGTTCAAACTTCACACAACAAAATTGTGTACCTACATAAAATTTTTTTTTACATAGTTATCTGTGATTGAAATGTGTTTCTCAATTGTTATTTATAATCAGTGTTACCAATATATTTAGATCAGTTGCAGTGTAATAAAATATGATACTAGTAAATTATTATGTGTAATGCGAGTTATTGATTAAGTACCTATAGTTTCCTAATTATATGTACTATGTACCTGAGTACTTATAATAACCAGGGTTCGGGACTTTATGCATTTGCATATTTGTTCGGGAAATAAATACTATAAATTTGATCCGGTAAAAATTTGTGTAGTGGTGTTTGGAGTTAAAGTTTTAAAGTTAACCGTTTGCATATTTTTAAGATTTATTGATTTTTATTGCATATTTCAAAATAATTTTTGATTATTTACTCTTAAATCAATTTTTTCGTAAATTAATTTTATCTACATGATTTTTTCGGCAATAATAGCGATAAGGCGATAATCAATAGCGTTACTGGGAACCCATTTTATTTTTAGCTCTGAGGACAATATTATTTTTATTTAATCTGTCTTTTATAGTATTATTTTGTATTTTTGTTTGCCAGTAGTCAGTACCTATATAGTGATCGATGGACTACGATCGTTATCGTGTGCATGTATCGTCAATCGTTGTCGTGTTCGTATCTGTATTCGTTATTTTTTGTATTTATTAGCGCTTGTATTTATGGTATAAATGTATAATATGCCAAAAGAAAACAAAACACAAATTAGTCGGTTGAGAAGTTTCACTTTGGAATTTGGGGATAATGTATTTTTAGCAAATGGAAGAATTTTATTTTGCAAAATATGTGAAATTAAACTTTAAAGTAGATAATAGATATGAACGGCGATCTAGTGTAATACAACATATAGGTACAAACAGTAAAACATGTGAAAATGATTAAACCGAGGGAAATGTGCAATACAAGAAACTAGCAAATGATTACACAAACTAATACAAATAAAATATAATTATAAAATGATTATTTTTTATAACATAAAAATTTTAATTGCTAGGTAAAGAAGATGCGGAGTGTTAAAAAATACAAATTTTTTTATAATATAGTATGTATAAAATATAAATTTTTAGTAATACGTACAACATATGTTTTTTAACGTCTTTTTAATTAAATATAAATGCATATTTAAGCGCATATTTTGATATTTTTTTGGTGCATATGTTTACGTATATTTTTAAGATTTTAAGCACATAAAGTCCCGAGCCCTGATAATAACTAATATAACTATTACGTACCTACGTATATTTATATATTTTAACACAATACACAAAATGGGGCCTGGTGTGGCTCAGTAATTTGTCACAGTCACTAACGTGTTCTGATGTTCAACATCAGACGGCTTCACTAGTTCCCGGATGGGTGACCACCTGGGTTTTTAGTGACGAACCGTCAACTCACATATACGCGTGTTCCTATCAACTAACCATGTAACCCCCCTACAAAATACTAATGGCCATAGTTGCTGATACTTAAGATCATAAAAAAATTGTACATAATATGTAAACTGTATTGTGTATACTATGGAAACCTTTTTATGATGAATATTTATTGATGCATATTAATAATTAACAAAATATTTCGATTGCGAATTCTAACTGTTAATAATAATATTGACATTTTTTTATAGGTGTATTACATGAGACCAATATTTAATATAATACATGATAATGCGTTGTTATTGTTTGTTATGATCTACTTAGGACAGACAAAAAATAATGCATTATAAATATTATTCATTAAAAACTAATTATACTATAAAAAAGTTTCTTAGCTTTCAAATTACGAAAACGAAGTTAAAATTTAATTTGATTATACCTATACCATATCATGTGTATATTGACGAAATGTTAATATGTTTTTATACCTTTATGTTCCCATTATCATTATTAGAGTTTGAAATAATTAACAGTAGCAATATTGCTATACATTTAATTAGTTAGTGATGTTTACTACTATTAATTGATTATTATTTCCTCTATTACCTCACCTACCTATATAAAAACACTATATCTCTTGAGAGGCCTATGTGTATAGGTAATAGTTAAGTTTATTAAAAGTAAAAATAATATAACAAACATAAGTACTCGTGATTCGTATACAATTTAGTACAATAATTATCTATATAGAAATTAAATATCACGTACGCACATAGGTTTTTTTTATTTTCATTATTTGTTACCTATACCTACATTATAATTTTTATTTCATTTTCTGTAGAAGAATAATTTTTAAATAATATGATTTATGACAATACACTGAATACTCAGTGAATAGTTGTTATTGATCTAAACAATTATCTGTAGGTACACATGAATATAGTTAAAAAATGTAATTTCGGTTGACCGACACGCATGGATATATAGCTAGGGTGTAACAAAAATAACCGAAAATGTAATTAACTATGTAGCAAGTGACAACTTTAGCTCTATTATTAATGTTCTTTTTTTCGCATAAAATTAACAAAACAATAATGATGGTTAAATTAAAAAACACAATTTATTTTTAAATGGATTAGAATAAAGTTATTCCATCCATTATTTCAGAGCATATTTTAAGACATTTTTATTGCGCGGCACTATATAAGCCATAAGAACTAGGCCGAATATCTATCTCTTGTACCTAGAGTTGGGAGGTTGCACTCACGATGCCACTTATTTTAGATATGTTAAAATATGATCTACATTGCGTCTATAAGATGTGATTAATTTCGATCGTGAATAATTAATAAATATGCGAATATTGGTGTGACTAGAACCGTTTGAAGAAAAATTTATTATAAATAATAAAATCAAAATTTCGTATTATTACGTATTATCCATCACGATTCATGAATGAACCTAATAATATATTGTTTCCGTGGTAGTAGTGTTTCCAAACAATATATTTTGTACTCGACGTAAAACTGTTTATAACTTTAAATTCAAAAACTGGTCTGTGTCAATAATATTATATTATAAGGTATAATGGATGTTATCGTTACCAAAGTCGTGATCTCCGTGGACCACTGCAATGTTCTTAGCATCGAGTTGGCATTCAACATACTCCAAAGGAAAGTGTTCGCCGACAATAAATTGGACGTATTTATTTTAACTTTGGACGTGGATGAAGTAAAAGAAATGGCTGAACATATAAAAAATTGTTGTTTCTCAAACTTGAATGGTACCCACCTATACATAATGTAGTGCAGTTCGTCAAAATCGCATAAATAATTACATTTTACATTCACTTAAAGACATTACTGGCATATGTGCCCATTAGATATAAATAAATAATATTGTTTTTTCACTGAGTTATCGACATACCTATGACATTTTTTAGCAAAAAACAAAATCAAACTCCATTAGTGCCATTTAGTTCAATAATTCAATTTTTATGTGATTTTACTATTCACCTAGATATTAAATTAAATGCAAAGTAATATTTAATTAAATGCCTACGTATTTCAAATAGGGCAAATAATTAAAATTAAACTTTTTGTATTATTTTAAACAATTGTTGATTATTTATGTTAATGTATGTATTGTTTATTGCTATTCTATATAAAAAAAATTATGTTTAATTAATTAATATTTATAATACGTAGGTATATGAAATATTTTTAATTTAGTTGGACGACCGAATTAGTAATTAAATTTATTCACTTATAATTTTAGTCTTAAGACTAATTAAGACTATATTTAATATACTTAAGTATTTTATATATTAATAATATAATTTCAATAAATAATTAACAGGAAAATATAGTTTAATTTTTAAATTAACGCAAAAACATTTCATTTTTACTATTCATTTAATCAACAATTTTTAATTAAATTACGAATAGTAAAATCGCATACAAATTAAATTCTTTAAACATTTGCCTGGGAGTTTAGTGAAATGCCTGATTTTTCTATATGCCCACGACATAGGAACCATACAGATATAAATAAATAATTCTTATCGGTCCTGGGATTCGTCTATCAGCACGAAAGCTGCAGTAATCATATTTTTTTATACTTTAAACGATCATCATCATCATCATCATCATCATAATAATAATAATAAAAAAAACCCGTTTGCAGAATTAGTCGTGACCGGCGATCGCTTCGAGGCGTTCCTGAAGGCCGACTGCCTCCTGTTGATGACTAATTTGAACCCGCCGGATCATAAAATTCTCGAAAACGTCCAAGACTTAGAGCATGTTTTCAAAAAGGTCAAACCTAAAAGGAGCCTGTATTTTATACTCTATAACTATTTCTAAAAAAAAAAACCGTTTCGAATATTATTATAACGCGTGATGTACCTAAAATATGATAAAAATATATGGTAACAGGCTAAATCGTTTGATCGTCTGGCCAACTCGGATGCCAGGATCGTCATGATGGGACCGTGGTCAAACACGTGGTTACAGATTTTTGCTGAAGTCGCTACACGCCTGAACAAGCTCAACTTTACCGGTTTGTCTAGACATCACGTGAGCAAAGCGTTGGGGCTCATCTCACGAAAACTTGACGTAAGTCGATCGTGTATATTGTGTCATAACACGATAAGCCTGTAGGGCTGGGCAAGTTAGTGATTATTTTTAATTGAGTTAATTTGATAGGAAACATTTTTAAAAGTATAATGTTAACAGTTAATAGTTATTCTATCTTTTTTTAACTCGGTAGGGTTGTATTAACTTATTATGTGGAAACTTACAATTGACTAGTTAACTTGAGTTATTAAAAAAAAAAAAACCATAATATATGAACAGTAATATGGTTTAAAATAGTAAAAAGTAAACGTTTATGTAATGTACATCATCAATAATAACTTTATTATAGTTATTATTTAATTATTTATAAACTAAAGTAGGTTGCTTAATTAAAAGTAACTTCAAGTTAAGATACCGATTCAGTTTATACTGATGGGTTAAAAATTAAGTTGATGAAAATTAAATTGCAGAAGGTTAAGTTAAAAAGTAACAATTAACTTAACTTTTTAACTAGTTTATGCCCAGGCTTGCATAATGATATGATAGAAATATATTATAATAACATCAATAACATAATGTTGTTATTGCTAT
>NW_019104239.1:0-49957 GCF_001856785.1 Myzus persicae
CACGCAGGGATCTAATGTCAAAGTGACAAAATGTCCACTTTGTTCTGCTCCTCATAAACTGTATTTTTGCGATCAATTCAATAAACTACCAATACATGACCGACGGCAGACTGCCACAAAACTCTCGCTTTGTTACAATTGTTTAAATGCGGGGCATCGCGTTAAATCATGTTATTTTCCTAATTGCCTGAAGTATCGATTACGCCACAATTCTAAACTACACGAAGACAAGGGAGTTAGTCAAATTCCAAAACCAGTCATTGCCCAAGATCCTAACGCTGAAAATAATGATAACATAGTTGCTTTCAGTCAGGAAGTTCAGTCCCATTCAGAAGAAACTGATTTGCTTGCAACAGCTATCATTCATATTTATAACAACAATAGTCAACGATACAAATGCCGCGCTGTTTTAGATTCTGGATCACAGCTAAACTTCATTGACCAAAATTTTGCCAAGAAGTTAGGATTAAGCTTTTATCAGAATGATTTCTGCATCACTGGCGTTGGGTCCATGAACTCCTCAGCAAAGTATTTTTCAACAACAATCATATCGTCTCAGCTTGGTCCACATTGCTTCGATGTTACCTTGCACACATTACCAGTCATTGTATCAGCATTACCCACCAAATCGATAAATCAAAGTACTCTGAACATTCCTGATCACATCATAGAAAAGTTGGCGGATCCTCAGTTTGGCGTCCCAGGCACTATCGATATTCTGTTGGGAGCCGATATATTTTTTGGCATACTTGGTCCCGGAAAATGGCCTTTATCAAAGCATTCAGCGTTATACCAAACTGATTTTGGATGGATGATTGCTGGGAAGCTTCCAATTCTGTCACACAACAACACATCATTGACTACACTATCCAGTAGCAGCGCTCCCTCATTATGCACCTCCGTTGCCAATTCAAAACGAATCGAAGAGAACATGGCTGAAAACATGTTCAATTCAACATATACTCAAAATGCTTCTGGAAGGTTCATAGTCAAATTACCCTTTAAGCAAGACCCCTAGTTATCTTGGTGACTCGTGCTCAATGGCTAGAAGAAGATTTTTAAATTTAGAGAAGAAACTAATCAAAAATGCTACATTAGCAAGGAGTTACAAGGCATTCATGGATGAGTATAGGGACTTGGGGCACATGGAATTGGCTGATATTGATTACCAAGGTCCGACATATTATCTACCACATCATGCTGTGTTTAAGATGGATAGCTCGACAAACAAGATTCTAGTAGTATTTGATGGGTCTGCTGCTGCTTCATCCGGACTATCACTGAACGACATCCTTCTTCGAGGACCAAAGGTGCAGCCAGATTTAATAAAAATTTTATGGCGTTTTTGCATTTATAACATAGTCATCAAAGCGGATATAGCTAAAATGTACCGACAAGTTTTAGTTTCATCAGAGGACTGCAATCTGTAGCGTATATTCTTCCGTACCAGCCCTGATGAAGCCTTGCAAGAGTACAAACTAAACACTGTTACTTATGGAACCAAATCAGCCTCATACTTAGCCACTCGTTGTCTTCATAACATTTCTCCAGATAGTCATGATAGTTCAGTTAAATTTATCCTTGCTCAGAATTTCTATGCTGATGACTTATTAAGTGGAGGAAGATCTGAGGATGAATGTTTTGAAATACATCAACGTTTACAATTAATCTTAAATCAGGTTGGCTTCCCTTTAAAAAAATGGTGTTCCAGTTCTCGTTCGCTCATTAATCGCATACCTGATGCCACCGACGATACAAATTTCATTGTTTAGTTGAATGAGGAAGATATGATAAGCACCCTAGGGTTACTTTGGCAACCAACCACAGACACATTTCATTTTGCTGTTAAAGACTGGTCTGCGCCAACATGCATGACAAAACGCAGTTTGTTATCAGACATAAACAGCGTATATGACCCTATTGGTTTAATCACCCCTGTACTCATAAAAGGCAAGATACTCCTACAACAACTATGGACTTTTAAATTATGTTGGGATGATGCAATTCCCAATGATTTGCAAGTTCGTTG
The DNA here is from genome assembly GCF_001856785.1 of Myzus persicae. Classification (NCBI taxonomy): domain Eukaryota; kingdom Metazoa; phylum Arthropoda; class Insecta; order Hemiptera; family Aphididae; genus Myzus; species Myzus persicae. The sequence continues at coordinate 2,030 of NW_019104239.1, forward strand.
GATTAAATTTTACTCCAGCTTGCAATTACTTACTCAATTAAAAATTCCAAGAAGAGTGATTTCTGGAGATTATATTAAGTTAGAACTTCATGGCTTCTGCGATGCTTCACAAGAGGCGTTCAGTAAATGCGTTTATCTGCGTTTACCACTACTGCAGGCGTTGTTGGTGTAAATCTGTTAACCTCAAAATCTAGGGTAGCTCCAATTCAACATTCAACAATCCCTCGGCTAGAGCTGTGTGGAGCCTTACTTGTAGCAGAGCTGATATCTGAGGTTGAAGCTGAATTGAAGTTATTAAATATTATCATAGCACCCTCAGACGTCTACCTTTGGACGGATTCCACTATTGTTATTTCTTGGATTCGAAGCCAGAATCTGTTTCAAGTTTATGTCTCAAACAGATTGGCTCGTATCCTCGACTTAACCACGTCCAACCAATGGTTTCATGTGCCTACAAATCATAACCCCGCTGACCTCATAACAAGAGGTCTAGATGCTGGCTCAATTTCCTCATCGCAACTATGGTGGATTGGACCAACTTGGTTAAGTAATGAACGTACCGTGTGACCCAGCGTTCCAACTTTACCATCAGAACTCCCTGAGCTTAGGCCAGTAAAATTAATATTAACTACCGTGCAACCATATCCAGCTTGGATATCAAATACCTATTCAAATTGGATGAAACTGTTGAGAATAACAGTATTAGTACAGCGATTCACTGTCAATTGTTTTCCTGTTTCCAGGCGACGAAAACAAAACATAGTTGGTTTCATTCGTAGTGAAATACTTCAATGGGCAAAGCATTTTGGGTTGTTGAAAACTCAAGCTGAAGCCTTCCCTGATGAAATTGCTGCTCTTAAAGTCAGTAAATTAGTCCCACGTCATAGCTGCCTCAAGCAACTGAACCCTTTCATTGATACACTTGGTCTGATTCGTGTGGGTGGTCGTCTCACCAATGCCTCCATTGCGGATTCAAAAAAATTTCCAATTGTAGGTTCTAACCTTTCAAAGGTAAAATTACTTAGTTATTATTTGACTACGATCATTGCAAGCTATTGCACATAGGACCACAGTCATTTTTGGCACATATGAACAATGAATTTTGGCCAATCCGAGGGAGAAGTATAGCAAAACAAACAGTATCCCGGTGTATACAATGTTTCCGTTCCAGGCCCAAATTCATCCCACCGTTCATGGCACCTCTTCCATGAGAACGTGTGACTATCGAACGGCCGCTTTCAAAAGTGGGAGTGGACTACTGTGGACCATTCAACATTTGAAGTGGTTTGCGAAGTGTATCACCGACAAAGGGTTATGTTTGTGTGTTTGTATGTTTAGTCACCAGGGCTGTTTATTTGAAATTGGTATCTTCCCTCACAACTGCTGATTTTTTAGCAACATTATCCAGATTCATGTTAAGGCGGGGCCAAGTTCTTAAATCTATAGTGATAATGGCACTAATTTTGTGGGTGCTGATCGTGAGTTACAAAGGAAGCTTCGAGAATTTAACAAAGATAGCAAAATTCACGAATTTTTGGCAGTCAAAGGCATTACTTGGAAATTCATTCCCCCATCGTCTCCAAATTTTGGTGGACTATGGGAGTCGGCCGTCAAGTCTGCAAAGAAGCACCTCTACTGCATTTCAAAAGGTGTAATGAGGACATATGATGAAACAACAACTTTACTTTGTCAAATCGAAGCGGTTTTGAACACTCGTCCACTAACACCATTGTTTGCATCTCCGTCTGATTTCACAGCACTAACACCTGGTCACTTCCTTGTTGGTGGTCCTCTGATGTTACCACCAGAAATAGATATTTCAAATGTTCCGTTGAATCGATTACGTAGATTTCACCTAATGCAATCACAGATGCAAGGTTTCTGGAAAAGATGGTCCTCTGCATATCTTCCTCAAGTTCAAAAAAGAGGCAAATGGACCAAGCCAACAAGAAATGTGCAAGTCGATGATCTTGCTATTTTAAAAGATGATTCATTGCCACCCATTCACTTGCATTTAGTAGGCATAATAAAAACTCACCCAGGACTAGATGGAATAGTAGGAGCTGCAACTGTCCGTAATTCTGCTAGCCTAGAGTGCAAGCGTCCGGTGGTCAAGTTAGCTACTTTGCCTGCAGCTCAAGAAGAAGAAATCAACATCAACGCTTCCACTTTGTAAAGCCTCTGGGCTATTTATTTCTTTGTTAATTTATTATATTTAACATTCACTAATTTCATTTTATATTCATAAATCATGATAATTTATGCTATGTAATCATTTGTATACACGTTTATTTGTATTAAGATTTATAATTCATTTATAGTCTTCACTAGACATTTTATATTATATTCAGTTCAATTCAAACGTGTTTGAAAGGATATCCTTTCAAAGGAGGGTGTTCGCGCGAGTGCAGCGCGATCTTGAGGCACGTCTGTCGCATACACCGTTCCCAATATCACCTTGAGTTCTGTTATCTGATAGTCGTTTTTTGTTCATTTTTCATTTTTCAAATTTCATATTTTCGTATATTCTTATTTATTATGGTCTTCTCCACTCGATCTATCTTTATTTTGCTTTCATAGATTTTTATAGTGTTTCTGCTGTGCGGCAGTGTCATCAATTATTGTGCTAAACGTATTATTTTATTGTATCCTGATGACACTGTCCGCAGCAAAGTCTATAAAAGGCTGGACGCACTAACTATGCTGCCTTTTTCTCTATATTTCTTCGGCCAGAAGACGCCCATCGATTATTATTCATATATATATTGTTAAAAAGCACATGTGCCGTTTTTCATGCCGTAAGTCGAAGTCGTTTGGAAGATTCATCAAACTTTCCAGTATAATTAAATGAGTAACGTATTGTTCCTAAATTCATATTAATTAACTAGTATATTATAATAAAAACTGCCAACAGGTGCAATAAAAGTCAACAAAATAATTTTTAAAAATATTTAATTTTAATACCAGTTGGTTCTATATATAATAGTGTTTTTAGCGCATATTGTGAATCTTTAGACAGAAATGCTTAAGATAATTTGGGTGAAGCTTAAGTTTGTGTTGTCTTGACAACATACCAAATCTAGCTTAAATAAATTTGTTGTTTTGTATATTTTTAAGATGTTGATAGGTTCATATAGGTTTTAGTTATAAGTTACCATCAGTAACTAAATATTTATCTAGATAAAGATAAAAGATAATTGGTTTTAATTTATCTAGATACAGATAAAAGATGATTAATAACTTAATCATCTAGATAAAGATAAAAGATAAATACTATTTATCTGGATAAAAAAAAAGATAAAAATTTTAATTTTAATTATTACACTTGTTATTTAAACTACCTTTAAATTTTTAATTATAATTATTATTTAGAATATATTTTTTCATTCAAATTTGAAAATTAAACAGCAGTAGAATGAGGGGTAGGTCACCTAAAATTATTTGAGCAACATCTATTTTTTTTATGATACGCTCCACTGATATGTGTATAGGTATACAATTTGCACGTTTATTTTAATTAATAACTAATTTTCGGCACACAATTGAACAGAAAAATCCGAAAGTCCTTTATTAATTATATGACCAGACCAAAAGTTTTCAAAGCTTAACAACATATGTACTCGATGTGAGTAGTTGGGTCAAGATCGCAGGCCGCAGCTTAGTTTGGAGCCAAGATTCATGACATAGTCCATAGTTGCTCAATATAGTAGTTAATTGTAACAGCTGCATTACTGATGAAGTATGGGAATATTAAGGGAGAGCGAGATCTAGTGAAGGTCATAATTTTGCATTTATTGAGATTAACTGATAAATCTAAAGTGTTAAACCAATTAGAGAACTGATTCCGGTCAGATTGGAGTTTTGCGTAATATTCTGGTGAGGTTACGCAAAGATATAACTTGATGTCATCAGCAAAACATAGAAATTGACAGTGGAGTAGCCCACGATGGAAATTGTTTATAAATCATAAAAACAATATTGGTGACAGATGACTCCCTTGAGGGACATCTGAAGCTAGAAACAAATTAGACTCAACATCAAATACTTTAACCCATACCTGTTACTAAGAAAGGATCTAAGTCAAGACAGAAGAGATTCGCCAAAACCTAATTCTTCGAGAATATGGTTAACTCAGTATAAGTACATTATGACCAACTGAATCGAAGGCTTTTTGAAAATAAATGTAGATGACATCAACTTGAGTTTGATGTTGAAAAGAGTCGAAGTCATAGTTATTGAATACAAGATTACATGTGGTAGTAGACCGTCTTGGGCAAAAGCCGTGCTGTTCTTCAGCTATTATAGAGTTCACGGTTGGTTGAATGGCATTTAAGACTAGGTGTTCAAACATTTTGGAAATATGTGATCGGACGAAATAGGTCGATAATTGGAAACAACTGAGGGGCTACCAGATTTAGGAGTAGAAGTTACAGAACTGAGTTTGAACATGGAAGGAAAAGTGCCTTCATTAAGAGAAGCCTCCTAAAAAGAAGCCATAGCGGGATAAACAATAATTGTTCTTTAATCAAATAAAGAATGACCTGAGAGGCCATCCAAACCAATAGACCAAATATATTTTCCAACTCAGATAAGCTATGGAATACATCTTCAACGCTAAAGGTGGCATTATTGGGCAGATCAAAAGTATAAATATACGGGAGACTAAATATAAGTATAATACTTAATGGTGGGTGATATTTATCAATTGGAACTAGCGGGTCAAGTGACTCTTCAACGGTTAAAATTGTATCATTACAGAAAACTAAGTCTAGAACCGAATTGTTTGCACTATAAATATTTTTTTTTTTTAAACCGTTTGTAGTAAATTATTCGGGAATGAAAGGAAACGTTATATTATTAAATTGTAACAATAATTAATTTAAATACAATAATTACCTATTTGTAAATTTATTATATTAATGTACCTACCTATTATTAATTAATAACTATAATCATATTATCTAAAGCAATCGACGAAATTTACATTCAACAATGTGTCAATGTATTACAATCAAGTATCAATTGGCGCAATTGGTGTATACTTTTTTCTTTCCCATACATTTTATTTCTTTTTACCTGTGATTTTCGATGCAATTGATTATGTATATTATGTACCCGAAATTAGAAAGGGGTTTCAAAAGTATAAGACAAATACCTGTGCACCTGAATGTTATTTCAAATATATCTTGTCGATAAGGATATAATAATAAACATAAGGGTTACTGTGCAGTAAAGTATATATTTGTAAAAAAAGACGAGGGACTCCTCGGCGTCACCCCTAAATTCAAGCGCTGCTCTTGTAACTCTCATAATAATATACCTACCTAGTTCATACCAACTATTGCACAATTATAATATTATACACGACGATTATAATATTATCATCGTACAGGGTAAATGCGAGTCGCGAGGGGCAGGAAAAAACGCACTCACTTTTGTAGTAGTCTTATGTAATACTTTCGCGGTCGGTTTATCGTACCCGCGTGGCTTTAAGACTTCGTATATCGCGCGCGTATACAATCAAGCCGCTACCTCCTCGCCGAGGGGTCGATAAATGCAAAGTTTACCGGCCGTCTGGGAACCGCCGCTCGCGTAATTAGGATAAATTATTCTCGTCCTCGGGACGCCGCGCCAAACCGCATTCGGATAATTAATTAGCTATATAGCCGCACGCACGCGGCCTGTTCACGTGTTTTGTTTTTGCGTTAAACGCCGTCGCCTCTGCTCGAGCTTATTTCCGCTCGTATTATATTCAGATTATTATGATATTTATTTTTCTCCAGCCAGCCTGCTTTCTTCGGACGACGTTAACCACTTTGTGCGTAATTAGTTTATTATAATAATAATTATATATATATATATATATATACAGTGTGACGACTGTGGCTGTTACAGAGCGATTGCCAATTTTAAAATGTGAAGTAAAAATGTGAAATAATATTAATTACGACGATAAACGCCGGTAACTACGTAAGCTTATAAAATACGATATAACCAATCACACAGTGGCGGTCAAATAAGAAAGATTTCTCTAAGGATTTTTTTAAAAATATTTTCAATAGCATTAATATAGATATAAAATGGTAACCGTAAATTATATTTTGAATGATCAAATAAACATATTATCCCATCTGTGATATTATGACAAAATCATTTGATTCCAACTGTGATCACAATAAAGTTCGTTATAATGGTATCACAAAATAATATTATTATTGCGGTACCATAATAATTATAATCGAAAATCGATCACTATAATATAGTGTTTATAGTGTTAATTCAATACGATTCACTGCACCCGATCATAAACAGCCGGAGATTTCGTTTGTTTTTAACGAGTTAATATAATATGAGGTGTCTTATTAATGAACATTTTTTGTACGTCGTTGAACGTTCAGGGCCCGAACGAAGCGATTTTTCAGAAAAAATATTAAATACGAAACCAAAACTTAAAACTTGCAATTATTATTTAATCATATTTTGTACCAAGTTAACTAACCCATTACTAATAACAGCTACGTATTTCTACTGTTATTATCACTGATAAATACTCATTCAATAGACGACTTAATATTCTTATATTTTTTCATTAGACTTACAAGTATTCCTATATATAATCTGCAGAAATCTTTGATCAGCTTATAATAATAATGATCTTTCCTAGTCTTTCTCTTCGGAAGATACTTAAATAGATAATATCTTAAACGTTTTTATAATAGTATACTGCAGTTTATAGGTCATATTAGTTTCACCTCTTAATTTTAATCTATCCATTAGATTTTTATTAAAACGATTTTAAAGATAAAGCTGATGTGAGTATAAAGTTCACAAAACGGTTTTATGAAGCATATGAGCCTGAAAATGTGCTTTTTTAGCTTCAATTAATTCCGATTATTAAATCCTAGTAGTTGATATTTAGTGCCTAATTGAAGTCAACTTGAGTAAAACCTAACTTTATTCTTTAAGGTTTTGATCTTACTAATCTACTTACCATAAATATAATTAATATGAATATAAATATAATAAAACGATGATCACACAGGTACTTTAAGTTAGTCTTTATAATATAATTATGTCCTTGCAATATTAAATATGATATATTATGATAAATACAATGTTGTAATTTCGGTACTACACGAATCGAGAGTTTCACGTAGACTATCAAGACATTCTATGTATAATAATTTATAATTTATAACACTGTGGAGTGCGTCGCTGTGGAAGGGTATAATACTATAATATTAACTTAAGCCGAAATCGTTATTATATTAGCTATATCGAATCCACATAATGAGTATTATACGCACGTTAGTAATATGAGAAGATTTTGCTTTTTTTTTCGTTTCAATTTGATACGAAGATTAATCAAATTCAACTATTTAGACTTTATACAACACTGTTTGATGCACTCGCAAAAAAAAGTCTCGTTATACTACTCATTAGGTACTATATATAATAATTATCTATACATAAGTGTCGTATGCATAACTGAACCTAAAGTTACATATGCTCCATCGGGTCATAATCACGATACGTATTTCATCAGAGTCAGATATTTTCGATACACAAATCAATTATTAAGGCGTACTATCTATTAACTGCAAAAAACGTTCGTTAAATCCTCAGCTTACATCACCGCCACCACGTCGTGACTTGATTAATAATAAACGTCCTAGGTACATGGGAGTAATAATAATATAGCTGAGTTTATTTCCTTGATATTATTACCTGCAGATTAACGTACACACATACAACATAATAATATGTTCTACGGACAAATTAATTCGTTCAGATACGACAAGCAAAATATATCTACAAAGTTATATTATTCATCAAGCAGCAATATAATTTTTTTCCGCTCCGAAGTGTCAAAATTTTAAAATTTTAAACTATACCTAATATTTAAATGTTATGCTTAATTGATTTAATTAAAATTACAAGCTACACATTTTTATTAAATCCCAAAGATATGCAAACATATAGACAAAGTGTAAATGAAAATTTTATGTAGGTAATCATTTTATAAATACCTACATATAAACATGAGTACATCTTATTAATAATATTTTCTTTATACGAATAATAAAATAATTTATAGTCCATAGTTTACTGCAATAAGTTTTAAAATATAATATTTAAAAAAACAATGATATAATTCTTTTTCCAGCCAAAGTAGGGATGAATGACATAAAGTGTCTCGAAAATAGTAAGCTAATAATTGTTGTGTTTTCTCCATAAATTATATCTGACTTATGGAATTTATCACGTCTAGGATCACAGAAGACTAGAGTCGACCTCGATGCTTATTTATGTTAAGTGCTTTAAACTATGTTTTAAAAAATTGGACGACTTTATTAAATATTGCATAATGATCAGTTTGATATGATATAAAAAAACTTAAAAACCTATTAACATTTATATCATCACTGTCTTCATCGGTAACCGACCCTAAACTAGGTGATTAATATAAACATATTTATTATAATCCTTATTGGCGAATACTATAATTTTATCATTACATAATATTATGTTCATGATATATCCAATATTTATATTAAAAATTTATTTTGATATACCTACCCACTATTATTTAACGAGGGAAATGTCACAATAAAAAAATATAGTAAATTATACGTGTCCCTATTTTTCGACAAGCTTTGTTGGACTAAAGTTGAATTAATAATGTTCTATTCTGATGACTATAATTTAGTTTTCCATGTCAGAGACCATTCAGGCCACCCGCTGTCGGGTACAATACAATAATTCGATTTTGTTTTCTGACAGACTACGTTCCAGGTGCCAGGGATATACTTACTTTAGATCCTAGTTCACGACGAAAATTAATCTTCCCTCGACCTTTTTCAGTCACTATTGTTCAAACATAGCCCTAAAAATGACAAAAGGTTGAAAGAACTACTTAAAATGTACTTAACTACTAATTTTTTATCAAGCAAAATCGTAATATTAAATTTAAACATAATTTACATAATTGTTCATAGTACCTAGACATTTCAGGGTTGATAATTTTGAAACATAGCTATATAAAATAGCATAAATAAATATAAATCAACATATTTGTTTCATCTGGCAAATATTGGTTTATTATGGTTTATTTCTATCTTATTAACATTCATCATATGAAAAATAATTATTTATATTTCGATGAATTTTAAATTTTAAATCAACACAAAAACTTACTACTTTTATAATTAATTGGTATTGGTTTACGTATTCATCAATTTACAATTATCTAAACTCTAAAGTAGTATAAATTCACTCCCTTGGATAGGTATTTTAATAAATATATAATAAATCATATACCTATCTAATAGTAATTAATATAATAACAGCCACTTAATAATTATTGTATCCTGAACTAAAAAAAAATACTTTAAAACATTGAATATAATATGTAAATTTAAAAATCACCTAGGCATAGTTTTTTAATGGAAAAGTTTATAAATTTCTAATAGTACAAAAATAAAATACACTACTTTGTGTTTGAAATTTAAAAATACTACATTTGGAACAGTTAAAACTTAAAAATAAAAACGAGGAACTATTTCATTTTTTACATAATATTGTATTATAAATCATAATAGGTTATACCAGCGATTCTCAACCTCTTTAGCTGTAAGGACCACCAATTTTGAAAAATAATCTTTGAGGCCCACAAATAGCTCACCTATATACGAATGCATGAATATATAATTATTATATATATATATGACAAACGAACGTCAGTTCTTAGAACTAAAAACAATTAAAAAATCAATTGTTTATCATGAAATTGAACATTTATTAAATTTAATCACAAGTTAAACAATTTGATGTGATTTTTGACATTACTTGTCTTTCGTGAAAGAGTCAATATCGGGGTGAAAACTGGATGGTTTTAGAAACAAATCACATACAACATTCAGTTTATTACTATATTTAGGGTTAATTATACATTAATTTGACTCCATAGAGTGTAGGTTATATTGATAAATATTATTAGGTATATACTAAAAATATATGATAGTATTTTTTTAAATACATATATAATATTAAATATTATATATTTATATGGTTCACCGTTCACGGCCCAGTACCACGCTGCTCGAGGCCCACAAGTGGGCCGCGGCCCATGGGTTGGGAACCGCTGAGTTATACAATAATACACTATATATTGTAGTAATAATAGTTGATGATTTAATAAGGTTAATTATTATATGTATATACAATTATCAATCAACTCAGAATTATTTATTTTATAAGTTTTAAAAATGAATTTCTTGTGTAATCCAAAATATAAAAATAATTAAATATGTCTATTTGCATAAATTTGCACAATATTTGCAAATTGTACACCAATAGTTTGAATTTAAAAAGCAATCGATTTAAAGAATATTTTCCCCTAACATTTCAATGAAAATCAATAAACTGCTATTTTTGCATACATTTTTATTTAAATACACATGTAAATTGTAATACAATAAAACAATATTATCATAAAAAAAAACCCAATACATATCAGATACATAAGTATAAACTAATGAGTAATAAGTATACAATATATGCATGTATTGTTTTGTTTTAAATTTATACTTAACTACACAGGTTAAAAAATTTTTTTAATATTTTGTGTAATTGAAATGTAGTGTTCACATTCGAATGATTTATTATTTAAATTGTAAAGCTAAAAATCAAAAAATGATCGAAACATGTAAGCTGCAGAGACGCAGAGTGCAAATAATCAACAGACGATTATATTTCATTCGAGCTGTGTTTAATTTTGTAACAATATTCGTAATACTGGTAAGTTGCGAATCAAACATGATTTAATAAGATATTACATTCAATCAAATTTTAGTAAAAATATAATATTTTAAAATATTAAATTTAGTTCATTTAGGGAACGAATAATTATTAGATATTTGCATAGATTAGTCTTCGACACAGGAACGTGCGAAAATTGCCTATCTGAAGCTCCGTCTTAAAAGACAATCACGCTCTTTCTAATTATTCTCGAGTTTTTATCTCTTAATTTTTTCTTGTCAAAAGCATAATTAATTAAACCATTCTAAGTATAGTTTAAAAATGTCTGGATCGCATTAATTACATTAGGTGTTGTTTAATTTAAAAGAAAACTTGTCCTAGTTGGAATAAAAATTAAAAAGAAAAAGATAAAATATGTAATGAAAGATGAGCAAACGATCTTCCAACATATACTGAATAATGAACTAAGAATATGCAGCATTATAAATTAACCCAGCCGTTCGGTAATGGATGTAGATAATTTTATCATGGCACCACAATGAAGGATTGAAATATTAATTTTTAGAAACATTAGAAATTATTTAATATTTATACAACTCTTTATTATAAAAGCAACCCCCATCAATTATGAATGAACTTTTCAAACACCACGCTTCGTACAAAACTAATAATACTTTAGAAAAGTAATACATTTTTTTTTCATTTAAATATATATTATCTATGCGATAATTATATGAATCAAATCATTAAATAAAATTAAGATAGGTACTATTGGTATAATATCGCTACCAATGCAATAATAATGAAGTTTTTTCATAGGTCAGCGACAAAAACACGCGAGAAAAAAAAACTGTTATGTGGATATACCACTGTAATTAAATCATAATAATATTATATTTCTAATTCAGAGACGACACGAAAGTACGAAACCCGTCCTGTAAATATAGTCCGATAGTCTCGGCTGAATAGTCGTTTGTTTAACAAACAACTGCAATTATACTTACCAGCAATAGTGTAGTGGTCTGCAGATAATATCGAAGGACTATCATACACGCCATGTCGGTATGATTATTATTGTTGTTGTATTATTAATGTACACTTTAGCAGGATAGGCATGACAAAACGACGATCGTGGCCAGTTTCGTTGTGGCGGAAGAATAGCTGCAGACGATACTGCTGCAGCAGTAGCCAGTATTATATTACCTATGTATTGTATATCTCTATATATATAACTTCCGGAGTCGATTTGTTGTTGTCCTGGGGGGGCCATAATTCTCATCTCGAAACCACGCACCGCTGGCACATTAATCGAGCTTCGTCCGTCTGTGCAGGTGCCAGGTCGCGGGTCGAAATATAAGTTTCGATTTTCTCAACCACATACCATACATTATAATATATATGTATACAAATCCCGCAGCTATGATTCGAATACTATCGTTTCGAGTGTACAAAACCGTATATTATTCATAATAATAATTTTTAATAATTTATTATAGTATAATATACCTATTACCTATGCATTTACTGCAGCAAAACGAGAATAGTGCGTATTCGAATAAACTATTACTATAACATTAAATACGTAGTCCGCGGTCTCGGAGATTTATATTATACACGTAGGTATGGACAGCCGTATTTGCACTTTTTTCCTCCTTGGTCAACCATATTAACCATATTTTGTACGCCCTCCTCTCACTAAATACTACCCTGCGTAAAGAGGCCATCCGGCGAGGGGAGTAGTGGATTTTTTGATGATAAATAGTAATATAACATTATAATCACTGCACTACGGTTAAAAATCAATAATTTTACAGACGTTGGTATTTCCAAGAAAGATGTTTGGTATCAAATGTTAAAATTAAAAATAAAATAATCATCATCCGCGTTTGTTTTTACAAAACTTACTATATTTTTAACGCTCGTGGTACATAATACTAAACAGTGAGTACATACAAATCATGATATTTTTTATTTTTCAGACAAGTCGTCGTCGTATTACCGCATCAAACTTGCACCATATTATTATACAAAGGTGAATGTGCGACGACGCTCGCCAAAACCTTCAGCTGTATATAATATTTATTATTATACGTAGATAACGCATAGAAACTATTTGTTTTCGGACACGGTCTCGTTAAATTTAACTAGATACCCACAGTGTGGTGTTGAATTACAATAATTTCTTATCTTTTACTACGCCGCCCCGAAGACCGACTTTATCGGGCGTAATTAATTTGGTCAAAATTACCCAAAATTTAGCCCTAAGCATTACAGCATATTAGGTACATCTTTCAGGTGAGAAATTGACAAATCATTTGGTCGAATTTACATTTAAAAGTATACTGTGTAACTATTTGTTCACTCTGTCCGACCTTGGTGCAAAATAGTAAATTTGCTCTCAGCAGATGGTTCTGCTTGTTGGTTGTTGCTATCTTCGATATAAGAATGAATTATCACATTAAACTTAAAGTTAAGGCTAAACAATATTTGATTTTGGAATAATTTCAACCAAATGAAAAGCACCCATTCTTAATTGCAATTAAGTGAACTTAATCCGTCCGGTTTCTCTCCACAACAGATGATACGAATACCACTGGCGCATTGGATAATAAAACTTATCCAATAGTGAATTTTTAGGTAATCTGTAATACTATGTAGCCATGTAGGTATTTATATTTTAATCGACATCAAATTGTGTTTGATATAATCGTATGTACCAAACAGGAATACTAAAAATATAAATTAAGTCAATAGCTGTTTGTACATTTAAATAATTGAATATATAAATTTTTATAATATAGTTATTTTAAGTATATAATAATTATAATATAACCAATAACCATACATGCCAATCTGATGGCATAGAAATTATCTAATATTTTGTTTTCATTCAGATTAAGACACCTTATTAAAATTTATAATAATATTTATCAACTTGGTAATTATAACAATTTTTAGAACTCTATTATTATTCTGATATATTATAATATATTCCTTTTCTCTTCCTTTCTTTTCTGTCGCTTTGTGAGCTATGAGGTCTATGTTGATGGAACCAAGGTCGTAGCTAAAAATTTAACCCGTTTGAAAGAGCGAAAATAATATTTACATTGTACATTTTACCTATTTCAGTTCAATATTTAAATGTATCTTAACTAATAATTTGAACTATTATAATTTGTAATCAAACCAACCTTTAAATTATATTAATGTATTGCTTACACTTAAACACAGAACAATTAATGTATATTTCATTATCACACCAAAGTGAATACAACAATTTTCTAAAGATCCTTTAGTCATAATTACAAACTATCATTGTTATTTGTCAAACATTAAATTGCTTAATGTTATTATGTTTTTTGTCGTAAAAATGTAATAGCTGTATTAAATACTGCGGTTAAGAACTCATTAAAATTAATTTTAACATTATTTGAAAATAACATAAAATCTGCACTCGCTTGTAACCACACACACATCTCAGTACTTCAGTAGCAACAAGTCGACAACATAATAGCATATAGCAATAAAATAAAATTCAACGTTTAAATTAATAATTAACAATTAACATGTTTTGCCATTTTCTTTTAACTTTTCTCATGAGGTATGATTCACTTGATGTAAAATATCCTGGTAGATAAAATTACTAATCTTCAATTTCTAATTTTTAGATATACCTAAGTTGACTGTCAGATCTGATAAGCTTTAAAATGGAAATAATAATGACTATAATATATTTATTAATCATCATTAACTGGTAAATTGCTACTATTTATTTAAAAATAACAAAACTATACAAGGCCATAATAGTGATAATATATTTTTAAAAAAATATTATAGGCATGTATATTAATACGACATTGATTCGTGTAATTTGAGTAAAAATCTTAAATATTTATAAAAAAAGTATTTTGTTTAGATCGAAAATTCTCAAATACGACATGATCAATATAAGATAATAATACTTATTGTTATTATCTTATTTCGTTTGCTGTTTATAAACACAGTGCATTAAAGCAAAATAACATGTGCAAGTGCAGTACCTCATAGGATATCCATGGCAAAATAATAACAGATAATATGTATTTATAGACATTATAATTATAGTTACAATAATAGTATATTTTTACTTATATTGATCTGTTTAGTGACTAGTGGTATTATGAACATATTTTTGGGGGAAATTGCCCTGAACAATTTAAGGTTGGCGGTAATTATGCTAGGATGTAAAAATATTTTTATGTTAAACTATCATTATATTTAATAAGTAATTATGTAGATTTTAATTCAGTGTGATAAATTAGCATTATGATATTGATATACATTTAACTATTTAAGGTATATTTTACTAAGGTACTGCTATAGGAGCCACAACATAGGTAACACAACACAATGCCGTGCTGTATAGTTGTGTGTAACTTTCTATTCATATACCCAATTTAGAAATTATAGGATAAATTTGTTAAAAATAAAAAAGTAATACATATTGTGAGCGTGTATAAGAGTCTGGATTTTAGTGGTCTCGAGAATGACATTTATATCGTAGCGTATATTGTTTGTGCGTTTGGTGGGGTGAACAATTGGCTGGTAGCCAATGTACCAGTACTCTAAGGAGGATCTTATCTGTAAAAGGAGGTACGCCGTTACACTCGATCGAACGACCACTGTCGGCAGCGCGTTAAATCGCGTTAAGAAATTATATGCAGTTAAATAGGTTTTCAAATTTTCTAAATCGTTTTATCCCCCCTCGTCATTAGAATATCGTCTTTAGGTCCGTTGATAACGACGATGATAATTGTCGAAGTATATAAAAGGTAAATCCGATATCGTATGTGTAGGTAATACTAATAGCTATATTACTTGCAGCTATTCATACCTGCAATATTTGGAAATAATTGTACTCAACCGGAACATGGTATGGATTTTTCTTTAATATTGTATTATTTTGAATAAATTATGGGTATCTTTTTAGTAAAATATTTGATCCAACTAAACATAAACACAAATTCGGATGTATAAATATTATTCGTATTGAAAACAACGGTAGAAAGAATTATTTATTAATCCCAAACGGTCAATACGTGCATGAAAACGTACTACCTATATAAAAACATTTAATACGGATATATATTGTTTTACTTTAACGCAAAGCATCAAGCTTGCATATTTACATATTATAACAGTCTAGTTTAGACTTGTATTATTGTTCAAAACGTCCCAATAGGTTACCTTATTCGATATTTTATATGAATACACTCATAGAATAAAATAAATTATAGTATAACAATTTAACCACTCGTCTTTCGCTTTTTTTATATCAATTGATACTGCTATTATAATTAAGATTTTAGTTATTTTAGTTATTTTGTTATAACTAAAACAATATTACGTTACTTACCAATAGGTATTACCATAGTTGACTCACTATGTTGTTAATAAAAAAATACCAATAATATATGATAATTGGATACAAATTATTCTAATCAAATCAAAAAATAACATATAATATATTAAGTGTCTTCACCAAGATAGTAGGTATAGAAATAATTCCAGTAGACTGTCTTTGAACATTCCTGGATCGGTGTGTGTAGATTCATCCAGTGTTATATTGCTTACTAAATTATTTGTTATTTAATAAATGCATTATTAATATTTGGATATTCAGTGTTCGATCAAGTTTTCCGAGAAAACGTCTACTCAAGAGCGCACGAATACAATGTTTCAAGTGTAAACTCAGTTATATCTAGGTTACTTAACTATGTTTCGAATAAATGCAGCGAGTGTATTTTTTTTTTTTTTTTTTAATGCCTTTAAAAGTACCTTGTAATCTACATATAGGCATTTAAAAAAACATTGTTATTAAACTAACTGTTCCATCCGATGTTGTCCGTGCCCAGGATTTAAAAAAAATATATATTTGTAAAAAATGTGTATATGCCATATTTCTACTAATTATTAGTATTTAATGTTATATGTAACCAATGGCAATCATTTAAATAAACAAAAATAAATATTGGTTTTTCTTGAGCTGAAAAAATGTACCTGTCAGCTACCTTTGAGTTACCTATAGGGGTTGAAAAAAATATTAAATCCTGCTCCGCGATGTATTCTTTCTTAAAAAAAAAAATCAAAATAATTAGATGAGTCTAGTTTTATAGAATATAAGTGACAAAGTTTTTCGTTTTCACATCTATATATAAAGTGTATTAATAAAAATTAATTTATAGTATGTATTTTGTACAGGTAGGTACGTATGTGGATATTTTTATTGGTTGACAGTACTTGGCGTTTGTTATATGCAACTAAAATGTTTTTGCTATTAACGAAAAAATGGCGGAAATAAAATTGAAAATACCTACTCCTTTAAATCTGTTATATGACATTATGATGATATTTTTATAATTAAACGTAATTATACCAGTATAGGTATAAATGTTTTTTGAATGCTCTATTTTTTTGGTATTTACCAATAACGACTTTTATTTTACATCGTTATCTATTCAATATAAAACAAAACATATATTATTTGTACTTTCCACACACAGGCTGTAATATTTTAAGGTGAATATTTTTATTTTTTGTTTTTTCAAAACATTTTATATTATTTCAATTGAAAAATATTTATGTTGATTTCTTTTCCGTACAATCATTGCAGTTTTGTATTTTCGCTGAATTCGCTGAGCCACAAGTCTTAACACTGCTAAAGGCTTGGTATACTTCTAGGTTTGACTTACACATCGAATCGTTAAATTGTTTTGTTTCCTCAAACAAAATGTTTTGTACATTACCTATTAATCCTTTACATGGACAAATGCATGGTTTATTTTCTTTTACTTCTTGGTTCCTGGTAAATATAATAGGCTTTCAATAGTTTTAAATTAACATTATTATTTATATTTTTTTTTTTGTATCATACTCGTGAGTGTTTGTGTTGATATTCACTTAATTTATATTAATATTCACTTAAAAATTATAATTGTTCATTACTTCTTATACAGTCACACATATGGATGGTGTGTGCATTCACTAACACAGTGAAGTATTTAAGACTCGATATTAAAAATGTATACATTCATTTTATATACGTTATGAATAATAACTATTGTTACTTTAAGGCATTGTGTTTTGTATATCATCACACTTTTAAGTTTAAATCAATCAAAACGTCACGTTATATAATATAATACATACAGTTTAGGATAAGTGACTACAGACATTATACATTAAACAACAATATTGTAGGTACCTTTGGCAATCGAGAAGCGCTCTTGTTTCAGGGTTAAATACTTGTATTTTTCCTACGCATTTGTTTTTACTGCCATTGTCATACATCATCGTTGGCGGAGATTGGATGATGTGTTTATCAAAATGAAAGTCAAATGAATCGCTATCATTGAATATGGGTTGTAGTTCCGGTTGGTTTGATTTTAATACAATTTGATTGACTTGCATTGTTTCAGGTCCGTGACACGTTAGCTTCAAACGCACAAACATATCCCCAATAATCTGACTACCATCCATATTTTTCACATCGTATACGTTTTCGACAACACGTGCATATGGATCGTAGCCTTTTTCATAAAAATGGTAACTTATTGCACTAGTAAACCCCATAGAACTGCTGAGCATGATGGATACATTGCCTAATTTTATTTGACCGTCTTGTAGGTCTTCACAAATTATTAATTCCAAAGGGTTACTGTAATTACATCGTTATATGCGTGTTAAATTTGAATTCAAAAATAATTAACAACATTTCATTGATTATTCGGAATATAACTCTAAATATTATCAGTATAATATTATGTAATATAAATATTGACTTTGATTGTACTGTTGATTTAGAGACCACACATTAAAAATGTTGAATACAAATTAATTCTTCAAATATTTACATTAATTTAAAAACACATATAAAAGTACTAACTTTCATTCGTATGTCGGGGTATAATGTTATTATCACTCTATGCTTAGCGAAAGTATTAGTATCGTAATACAAATTTACTCATTTTAAAATGAGACAATATTTTTATACAAAATTCAAAAATGTCAATTTCATTCAAGCCATACAAGTATATTTTATTCAGATAAATATATATAAGTTTAAGTATAATATAGGTAATTACTCAATTATGTAACACACAACTACACAAGACTAACATAAAATTTTTTATGGCTTTGTTTGAATATATATTATGTAATTATAAAATACTTTCTTACTTTTGTAAAATTGTTATTAATGTCCTAGGTACACAGGCAAAAATACAGATGACACCTAAACAAAATTAAAGGTAAATCTAATATTAGTTAAGTTAATATTTTTGTTTGAAATGTAATTATAATTAAAAAATGATTCTCTGATGTTTAGGTACAACATTACTATTAAAGTATACTTGATACTGCTATAATCTATTATCTATTATTAATGACCATAATAGTTGTAATTGGAATATACAGTTCAGTTTAATGTTCAATTAATATATAGTTAAATAAATTTAAAAAAAATTAATTCTTCGATACCTTCAATTGCGTTCAATTTGGAAGGCTAAAAAACCCTTCACTCATTTATTTGATAAAATTGTATGTTAATACAATTTTCATAACCAAATCGTATACAAAATATGCACACATATTTGTACAACTCGAATTGTGTGGCCATGGTTCTATTATTTGAAATAAATATAGTTACATTTAATAGATTAAAATGCATGCAATTTTGTTTTTATTTCACCTCTATGAAAAAAAAGAAAAAAGAAATTAATCAATGGTCAAAAGTCACTAATGTGTGGCTGGTTAATCAGGGCCGTGGGAAAAAATTGAGGGCTCCAGGGACAAACTAATCAGAGCCCCTCACACACAGTCAGATATTAAACTTAACAGTTATCACTAGCATTCCAGTATCGTCTTTAAGATGTGTATACTAAAAATAAAAAAAAATAAATATTATAAAATTTTGATATAATATAAGTATTGTAATATAACTACCCTGTTACTTAAAAACAAATGATTTTTTTGTTATTAATTAAAACAATTGTGCTGGTTTAATTAAAGAAATAATTATATTGTTATTAATACATATACTATGGTACAAAGCCATTATTATTAAAAAAGTTATTCATTTTTAATCTTAAAAAATAGCTTTTTTGATTTTTTATTTGCAAAATTATTGATATTATACTACCATAATCTAGTTGTCTAGCAAGAACAAGTTCCATGACAACGACGTTCCTAACCGATGACCGTCATTCGTCATGGACATTCTATATTGACTATTTGAAAATAGTCATTAGGTTAATCCTCAAGTCACTTTATCGCAGACTTGTTACTATAGCATAGTTTGATATAATTATTTAGATAGGTTATTAGCACAAATCATATCGACAACCCATTTATAACATGAAATCAGTTGATTAAAAATAATACCCGGTGGGCTTGGCTGAGCTACGGGCCATCTCTTATGCCCGGACCCTAAGGGTGCTACCCCCCTGCCCCAACTCGTCGGGCCTAGGCTTAATCACACCTCTCATGTTATTTTCTATACTCTTATCGTATAAACTTATTGTGCTAAATTGTATAGATTGTATATGTCAGACGAAATTAAATTTTTTTTTTTAAATGTTACCTCTATTTATAGTGGACTTCCGAGAATTAGAAGCTTTGTCAGTTTCTTTGTACGTGATATCGAAACAAATGCTTTGCGCATTACAACTGGGTAATGAAATATTAACAGAATACCGTTCGGTAAGTTGTTTAACAATATTAGTAAGCGACTCATTTGATTCAAAATCATCATAGTATGTTAAGCATTGATCTTCAGGATCTTCCTCAATTTGATTATGATTGGATATGTTCAACTGTAATACATTATCCAACGCTGCCTGTATAGTATACTTTTGACTTACTACTTCTTCTTGCTTCTAAACAAGTACACTTACTATTATGATCGATTTTTAATATAATTTGTTTTAAATTGAATATTGTATATTACTATGTTTCCTAAAATTATACCACCTCATTTTTGGGTATAATTCATTGTAACTATATATTATGTATAGATATCAATTATCATTATTGTTAAAACATTTGTTAGATTTTATGCTACATATTTTTATTACAGTTATTAATATTTAAAAACAAAATGAATTTATAAAGTATAACACATTTCCTAAATTAATATTACCATATAATTACCGTTGAATTTTAGGAAACATAGTAAAACACAGGATTCTAATAATATTCAGTTTAGCATATTTTGTTTATCATAGTGCCTGTATATACGTTGTGATGTTGTGAAGTACCTAATTCGGTTACACTGATTTGTACATCGAAGTATTTACGGATTTAAATTATAATTGATTTACTTTTAATCCCGATTCATCTAAAACATTTTTGTTATTGGCATTGCAGTTTTCTGATTCTTCTATTAATCCCGTAAAATTAACTTGACCAATGAAAATTTCAAACTCGTAACGGTCTATTCGATCACTCTCTAGTATACTGAAAGCCATTTAAAAAATAATAATATTATAAATTTAAAATTTAATTGAGCTAAAAATGAATTTTTTATTACACATAACATTATTGTTTTTAAATCATTATTGTAGCCAGATAGTCAAAAACATATTTTTTAAGTAAGATATAATATTATATATTTTTAAATATAGGTACATATAAATGTATCATAGTGTCTAAATAAATGCTTTTACTGGATACAAAACGTTGATAAATATAATATCTATACCTACTACTACGCTCAAATTTTAAAATTAAAACATTGAATTATAATACTCCAAAAATTAAACTTCATTATCTTACTGATAATTTAGTGAAAACAACTAATAATAATGTAGGTATTTAAAACTGGTTGAAAGCCTTATTTAAACCTTTAAGAACCAAGAAATTTTAGAAATAAGTATCTATTAAACTGTCAACTGTTGATTAATAATTTTATTTATAATGATATACTATGTCGACAGTCGAAATCAATTTATATCAGTACCTACAGTCGAAAAGTACAGTACATTATAAAACATTACTTTAATTGGACAATAACAAATTAGATAGGTACCCACAAGTAATAAATAATATACGGTTACTGTTCTAGATTTACGACAACGAATAACAACATATTAACATCTATTTCAATAATTCAATTCATTAAATTTGTAATTAATAATTATAAACATAATCGTATATGTATAGTATGAACTGCTGTGTAACTTCAGTGTAACTATCCACAGTGTACTTAAGTATTATTACATTTTAATTCAAATCCATTGCTATAATATTATAGCATAGGTACTTAAATACCTAAGGATAAAATAATAATAAATATGTAGTAGCTTAGCTATATAGTTATTGTGTATAGGGTATGTTTATAAGCTTAAATATATAAAAATATACTACTAAAGGTAGTATGAAGTCATTTTACATGAAATATAAAATAGTTATTGACCATGGTTTAATCTAGTGGTTATATTATACTAAAACATTGTAATAGATTAATATTAATCGGGTACTAAAATTTGGAAAATTAACATAACTCATAGAATCATAAGATTTTTTAAACCTATTAACTATTTAAAATGAAATATTATTCTCATTACCATATTGACTTAACAACTCAGATTTCAGACGAATAATAATAGTTCTGGTTTCAATTTTTATTTAGAATTATAAGATGCATAACATTTTTCAAATCAAAAAAATCACCTGCTCAAGAAGTTAATAAGTGAAACATCATCTCATTTTTTAAAAGAAAATCGGTTTGAGCCTGTTGTAAAAATCTAAGTATTTAAAAGTAATGTTTAAAGTTTAAATACTATTAAAAATTCTAAAACCATTATTTGAATTTGAAAATTCAAGAGCATTTTATGAGTTACACATAGTGTATTAGTATATTATATAAATTTAGGTGCATAAATACCTTAATATCAAAAAAGGATGAAGAATGAAACTCCCCAAGTCTGTGACATAAAAATTTCATACAGAACTACCAATAATTAGATAGCCCCAAGCTTACCTTATTAGGCACCTATATTAGTTCATCCACTGTTTTTAATAGAACTAAAAACTGAATCATAAGAATAGTTTCCACGAAAATGATGTAGAGAAAAACCTGTTCAAGAAAACAAACCTAATTGTTACACAGTAGGTAGCCAGTAATATAGCTTTTCATTTAATATAATGTATATTTCAACAGAAAACAGATTATATTTGTTTGAAAACTTAATTATTTGAAACATATTTTATTAGGAAACAAATTGATGACAAACTATGATGACACTATTGATGACAATATTTATTAGGAAACAAATTGATGACAAACTTTATTTATTTTATAGCCTATTTTACACCTAATATATATTCAGGGAAACAATACAAAATACAATTCAGGTTTAACGTACTTGTAGAAAATAAAAATAAAAGTGAAATAGTTATTTTTATTTTGAACCAAAAGAAAACGACCTAATTAAAAAGAAAAAAACGAGTGTAAAGATGAATTATAATGTTATATGAAAGTTGTGAGGTAGAGGGTGGATGTGTGCGACTTACTTAAATTATAGTCTGAAAAATAAACAAATGTATATGGATAATAATTCTATTGTAGGTAGGCCGTAGGTACATACGATATACAATATCGTATAGGTTAAAGATTGTTTTTGCTTTTCAGCTTATGATTTTTAATCTGTCTTAAAAAAAAAATGTAAATACAAATTAATTTAGATAAAACAAATACGTAATTAAAATAGTTAACCTTTTTTATACTAACAACCAAGTGTTTTTTGTTTTTGTTTCTGTTCAATTTATCCGGGGAAAGAGTCGAGTTTTTTAAATACATTTTCCTGAGTAGAATAATTGTATAAACTAAATGATTCAAATGATTCCATACATACGGGTCGTACTAAAATAACAACTATTATTAGGTACCTAAGTAAAATATTAAGAATTATCTAAAACAAAGTAGGTATAGTAGAAAAAAAATACAATGTTACTTAGATTTTTTTTCTGTTATGGCTTGTTTACCTTATTTAAACAGTTTGACATTAATTAACAAAAGATGTGGTCTCGTAGTTATCTCCTCAACCGTATAACGCGCACGCACACCTAGATAGGTGCGTATCGGAGTAGAAATTAGACGATTAAAATACGGTGAAGGTCCAGTGATTACGTGGTCACAATGGTCAATGATTATGTATTCAATTTTAAATTGAAAATATTTTATCAGGTTTTCGGGTTAAGTCTATGTGTTAGTAACTGTTCATAATATAACGCTGTATGTTTTTGGATTTTATGTATTTTTTTATGTTAAAATAATGAAATTGGAAACCGTAGCGGCATAGTAGATACTAGATACCTAGGTAGTTACTAGTTATCAACGTATAATGTATGTGATTTGTAAATAAGTATTACTTATAAAGTTCTAAAAATGTTCTAAGATGTCTCAGAAAGTTTGCGATTCAAATAACTGAGGTCCGAACTGTAACTGAGGTGGATACATATTTGTAAATTCCAAAAATCAGAATTTGAATAGTTAATATTAAATGAAATATATGAGTGCTTGGCGAATCGAACTGTACGTCTGTACCTATTCTCTATGCATACAATATATTAAGTATATCAAATATTTAAGTCTATATAGATACATGTTTGCCATGTGTCATAATATTATTTTCCTTTACGTCTAGTGTGTATTATTATGATATTATAAAATAATAAAATGTATTATAAACAAAAAATAACAAAAACAATTTTTTTTTAAGAATGCGATGTAATTAGAGTATAGTACTATAATACAGGGTGGTACGTAAATTAAAGTCAACTAAGATCATCAGATTATTGTTCAATAAAGGGCACAAAACTAATTTTAAAAAATAATACTCTATAGTCTATGACATTCTTTGTAAAATCTGCTAGTGAAATGATATGTTAAACCTTGTTAGCCAATTTGGCACCATACGTGGACCATAATATATGTTGACATCAACGAAAAACTCATGTGATCTCATAGATAATATATACATGGATAAGACAGACCCATACATAATATACACTTTATATTGTGATTTGTGTCTATTGGTTATTTTAATGGTTATTTTCGGTACTATAGATACTGATTATACGATATAGACAATTTTTTTTCATTCCGATATCAGCCAATTTTTTGAATTAAATAATTATATTCAAAATGGTTTGTTTTTACGATTATTGTTGATTATTGTAATTATACCTACTATTTTGTCAGTGTTTTAGTGTTTTTTAGTTATTATTAAAAATTAAAAACTAAAAACTAAAATAGTGGGTATATAAATGTTTGTGTTATGGTTACTTATCAGTTTATCACAGTTTGTTAGGATACCACACATTCATTACATGTAACCATTTGAATAACAAATATGCTCTTCGATCACACTTGAATACGCGGTATATCCCATCCATGTTATTATAATATTATCTATGTGTGATCTACAGTTTTCTACTTGAGTTTTTTATTTTCTGACAGGCACCAACAAGTGCTGACATATCAAGTATCAGCTGCGTATCTGCTGGAGATGTTGACACTTTGCATCAGTTACGTATAATTCAAATTACAGTTATGGTTTAGGTAATGACAACAGAATAATTTACAGAGAAAATAAATGATTTCAAAAATGTCGTTTTTGGTTCACTTTACAGAGCATAATATTATAATGTTAGTGACTTTTGTTGTAGAAAAAAACCCTGCAGTAAATCGTCGTGATCTATAAAATATATTACCTACACCAAGCACTCGAGGGAATGTGATAAACGGCCTCACGGCGTTCGGGTCGTCGACTATATAATAATATGTACGCTCACAGGACGGCGACTTGATCCTCCTTCCTTCCCTCTACCACACATCATACCATCAACAAGGCATCGTACAACAATATTATAATCGTCGCACGAAATAGCACCCATTTTCCATGTAAGTGCAAGTGACTCAAGGTTTATAGATGATATCAGTCATAAACCTTGCAAATTGTAAGTAGGCAACAAATATTAGCGGAGACAGGCTCCATGAACTATATAGATACCTATAGATACGTATACCTTAATAGTGAATGCGTACATTTTTCTAGCAAAACAAAAAGTGAGAATTAAATTAAAGCTTGTAAAAATATCCGTTTCTTATTGTGTTGCCGATTAAAACAAAGATAGGTATCCATTTTTATCAATGTTCGTTTTGTTAGCCAGAAAAAAAACAAATAATATTGCACCTATTTATCTGAGAATAATTTTTCCTATATGTCACTAAACATGTAATTTAACGTGTGTGGCGCGTCTTTTTATTGAAACCCAATAACTTTTTATGAGTGTTTTGGTATAATATTGACCCGTTTCCTGTATTATATTGTACTCATCGACCCGTATACGGTTTGAAACAACCCAGCGACTTTGTAAACGAACCTCCGGGCGAACTAATAATAACCACGTAGGGTATATATATATCACAATTTGTGATTCGCAAATCGCAATAGTCGTGGAGAAGATGGCAGAGAGAGAGAGAGAGTGCCTAAGAGAGAGAGAGAGAGAGAGAGAGTGCCTAAGAGAGAGAGAGAGAGAGAGAGAGAGAGAGAGAAAGTGGAAAGACACTTTTTTTCGAATTGACGTATAAAATACAATTTATAAATTTTTTAAATATTTTTCAAAAGCAAATCATTTTCACCGAAATATAGGTATATATATATAAAACCGTCAAACCGCGAAAGCGTTTTGCAAATTATGAGTGGTAACAGTGACGAGTAACGACTATCGAAAACAGTACTTACCTATATCTACTAAATTACTATAAATGTTGTACCCTCGGTTTTCGAAATACATTCTCTGCACCGAAACTATACAACAGCCTATAGGCAGCGCCGTTTTCTGCAGATATTAAGATATTATTTCCCAATTCTTAGAAAATAAACAACATAAGATGTAATTCTGTTGTACGAAGGGGTAATTATAAATATCGAATTAAAGGGTGATGACGCTTTTTTGAAAATGTTGCTTTAAAATGTTAACTATTTTACCTGAAGAGACGGCGGATTTTAGAAACCAATTCAGCTCATATTAATAAAATACTTTTTTTATAAACAGTAACCAATTCGGCATGAAGGGTAGGGGCTCGTAAACCAATTTCTTACCAGCCTCAGGGCTAATACACTTCTCCCCAAAAAGATAATTCCCCTTTTTACCCAATCATATCGCAGACAATACTCAACGATTAAATCATCCGATTGTAAGTACAGTATAATAACAGTATACTTCTCGGCGGTATTATAGTAATTCCTATAAATACAGACAAGGTAGGTAGTACATATAAATAAGTAGGTATTATGCCACGGGCTCACAATATAACAATTATTTGTCCACAACAATAAAGTCATGTTTTTATTTTTAATTATTATTACTATCACACACGAAATTTTTTGCCGAAATCACGCGAATTTTCAACCACGATTTTATGTTTTTATATTGTAGGAGTTGGTGCACGCCTCTCCATGGAGCCCTCTCGTAAGGGTTATTATTATTATTTATTATCATTGTATTACCATAAGGAAATGTTATTTTAAATTGGATACTTCGTAGTCAAGGTAATGGCTAATAAGCCACGAGGAGAGCTTTACGAGCTGAATTGCTGCTTAAAAACACTGCTTAGCAGCACTGTGTGACTAAAAAAATAAAAACCTTGTAACTTACTTTTTCTGTATAATAATTGTAGCGTACCTCGTCATTGAATAGGTTCCTAACTGTAATCAATACATTTTTGTAAATTATTTACAATATTTAAATAAGTCTATAATTATTTATTTATATTAAATAAATTATTTATTGTACAATATACCTGTATAATATAATTATAATATTATATAATATATAATATTTATAAATTGCACATAACAATAGTTATTATTCAACTACGCGTTGAAGTTCAAACATATCTGTCATTATAATTTAATATTTAGTACTTTTTAGAAGGCCATTAAAAATTTAACAAAAGACACCTTTCTATTTCACAATATTATTTTAAATTTAAATTTAAAAAATATATTTTTGTTTTAGCGTAAGATTATTTTATTATGTTATTAGTTATTACTATTGATGCTATTAAGTTCTGTGAACTATTCATACATATTAGTTATTACTATACTAATTAGTTTATTAATAAGTATTAGTTATAGTATAATGATATACTATGTATATTATATTAAATTTGCAAAAGTAAAACTATAAATGAGTTGTTATAAATCTTAAAAAAGTAAAAATCGGTGATAGGTACTGAGCTTAATGTTTAAATGAAAATATCGATGACTGATTAGTTGGAACATTCCATCTTCGCGATTTCAACAACGCAAAGTTTTGCTTGGCACCGTGCACGACGGTCGACTGCGTACCTTCTTATACAGATTATATTATAAACGCCCCCGGTTTCGTTTACAAAACTTTTAATCCTTCAAGAATTATTTATGAATCCGTCTTTTTCATTCCTGATAAGTATAGTTATAGCTTTGTTTTTTTCAAACTCGGGAGTATGGACTAAGGGTTGCTTTTTAATGTTTCGATTTATTATAATCTCTACATTGAAATTTTAGAAATATGTATTCATCGTTGTCCTAATGATTTATTAAATAATAATATTCATTAGTGAAATACCATTTCAATAAACCTGCACAGTCTAATTATTTTTATTAAATAATACCTAGTTACAATTAATTGTGAATGAAGGCTATACATCACCTATACCTTCATCAAATTCAATAATAATATAATAATTATTGATAAAGTGCTTACCCATAAGTGAGATATATACCTAACCTAACCTAATATAAAGTGTCACATATATATAGTAGATATGTATATCATATTTAAATAAGCACATGACACAAACAAGCATTATTAAAAAATAAATGAAATAAACATTATAACATTGTTGCATAGTTAATGAGATAAATAACGGACACTTTGCACTGTTTATTATTTGATTTGCATACCGCCGACATTGTACCGTTAAATAAACTGGTAATCAATAATAATATTGATCATGGACACATTGTACCTAAGTTGGTATACGAAAAAAAAATTGAGCATAACTTTCAGTTTTACCTGCGACTAAGAAAAATAGGTATGTTTTTTGTCCAATAAAATTCCATCAACATTGAAATATCACACATCAATTATAATATATTATACCTATTTAAATAACGAAATAATTGAAAACTGAAAACTTTGATCAATTTACTGCCGAGTGCCGAATAACTGTGGTTAGCTACCTAACTGTGTTTTTATACTAATAATTATATTACTAACATACACAAGTTTGAAATTGAGTGATTTACCTAGAAGTAAGTTGACTTAATTGCTAACTATTTTTCTATTAATTATCGTCATAATTAGTTGTTATTTGCTACACCATTTTCTAAAAAAAATGAGGTTACACAATGATGATATTCTTAGGTATTTTTTTATGTACAATTTAAATTAATTTTCATTGTTTTTAAAATAAGATTTAATTATTGTATGTAATTAATGAAACTAACTTAAATTGTATTAAATATTATATTTTCATAATATTTTTAATTTAAATGACCAACTTCTATTGTATAGTGCAATTATATTGGTCTATCAGCCCTGAAAGTTACAGAACGCAACTGCTCCATTGACTCCAAAATGGTTTGAGCGAAATTGGTTTAAACTCCTGAACTTACGTACTTACAGCAGATTTTTTCTTTTGAAACTTACGTAATATGACGTAACCGTTTACCTGCTATGATTTTTGTGGAAACCTACCACAAACCTCATTAAAATATGTTCGTCATAAAACTATGAAAGAAGTTTCAACGTAATACGCCAATCCAATTTCTTTTTAGTTTATATTCGTCTTATGTACGATAAAATATTGTTGTTTGTGAGTAAAAAAGCTTGAAAATTGAAAACAAGGTTGGTTTCTCAAATGTTTTCCCTTAGCCACTAACAAACATCGAAAATACAATATATAATAATATTTTTTGTCAAAATCGATAAAACCGTGAATTGCTTCGTACTTGGTAGTCATATACATATTATGAGACGTGACCGTCTGTCCGCTCGTTTCTGCCCAAAATGGCCGTTTTCATCGCATTCAATGATTTATCTCTGAATTCATAATATTCAATACGTTCATAACTGTGTAACCTATACATAATCTTGAC
The DNA here is from genome assembly GCF_001856785.1 of Myzus persicae. NCBI lineage: Eukaryota > Metazoa > Arthropoda > Insecta > Hemiptera > Aphididae > Myzus > Myzus persicae. The sequence continues at coordinate 31,984 of NW_019104239.1, forward strand.
GTACATTTAACACTCATCACGACTATACAACAGAGCGACTAGGGTTGTTTAAACTTCGTTTTAAACCTTCAATATACAAACCGTATTAAAGCAATAAGTTTAAATGTCGAAAAGATAAATTAAATATTACATATTTCAATGAACTTGAAAAGTCCACAGACCACAGTAGTTGTAGAATATAAGAGTGAGGTACCAGAATATATTATTATTATTTTTGAATTTAGAATCGTATGTATATATGCGCGGATGCACGGATAGGGTTACCTCTACTGCTGTACAACATATAAATATCGGTTACGTGATCACGCTTAGTCGTTTGGCGTTCGCTTTTGAAATCAACATAATCTACACGTGTGTGTGTGTAAAATAAATATAATCAAATAAATACAAGCCGTTTATACTCGGTATAAAATTGCAAAAGTTTTTCCGAATGTTTTTGATTTACGACCGGTGCGGTGCGGTTGTAGCAATGTGCCTTGTGTCCAGTGTATGTGTGTGTGTTCGTTTCCGCTAAATGATTGATGGATAGATATTTATAATAAAACGGCGTTCGAATCGGCCCTCGTCATGTGCCTGGTGTAAACAACAACAATAATAATGTATTTTTCTTTGAGGTACTTATAGGTTATAGGTAGGTACCTACGTCAAAAGAACCGTACAAGAAATGCGTGTTACGCATCTTCAAAAAAATATTACATAATATAATATATATGTTATGTTCTAATCATAATATTAAAGTCTTCGTTATTCTTGAATACGTGATTGAAGCACGTAATGTCCTTATAGCACAAACAACGGATTTACCTTCAATGTGTCTTCAATCCAAATATTTATGGTACGCCTCGAACAAATAATTCTGAAAATGTTCTGCATAGTAATAGTAAAAAAAAAAAATGTTATATTTACGTTTACTTATTTATATAGAAACTTAATATAAAATATAATTTATTATTATTTTATAACTGAGGACTTTAAAAGGCGCATAAGGGCTATTAACTGCAGATAATGCTCAAAGCTGACCCAAAATAATTTCTACATAATTAATGCCACTGAAATATGTTCTTTATAGGCTATAGGTAGATACTAAGTACTAATTAGTAATTACTAATTACTATTTGAAACTAATGATGTATGCACAAAGCTGAATCTATTCTGTTAAGCACCTATTATAACAAAGAGTAACTATAGGTATCTAGGTACTCTAGATTTACCCTCCAATTAAACCTTTGTTTGTTAGAAATATACGATATGGTATTTAATTAGCAATATATCGATTTAATGGTTAACTGCTACCTTCCAATTTAAATTTTCTAGTTATTAATAAATGCATGAATTATACATCTATTAAGTAGGTTAACGTTGTAGGCAAGGTTGTAAAATATACTGAGTAAGTGAGTAACTCACCAAGCATGTTCAGTGTTTACCCTTTTTGATTCATTAATAATGAAATTATTATTCAAATTTTAATTTTTGAACATTTTTAGGATAGGTACCTACTTAAAGACCATATTTTCAGTTAAGTAGGTACTTATACTAGTTATACTGTTTAAGAAGTGCCATGTATACAAACTTATTTTTCAAATGAAAACTTTTCTTCATTACTTACTATACATTTTCAAACAAACGGTATTTTAAGACTGTTATTGGGCCCATCTAAAACTTAAACGAGTAGGTATTGAGTTATTGGATCTAATGTAGGTACTAAATAATTATTGAGAATCCAACAATGGTTTTAAATAAAATACCAAATAGGAGAAATATTTAGACTGGTACCTACTATTATTATGTTTCGACAATTTATAGTTTCTACAAATTATAAAAAGATAATATAATGTGTATAGGTATATTATTATTATGGATAATGGATGCGATTGTGTGATACGATTGCGTATGTACTTTTAGGTTTACGATTGTGTGTTTTTTTAAATATAACTGTATACGGTCGAGCACAAAATCGTAGTTTGAATTTTAATTGATTAATTATTAAAAATAATCAATGGGAGTGATTATACCAGCTGAGTGGTGAGTCGTTCTTGTGGATCATTATAATTGCATAGTATTAAATATGGATTAGAAAATTAGTGCATACTTATTAAAATTAATACATTTACAAAATTAAGAAACAAACTTATTTTTTACCAATAATAATAGTAGAAGAAGAGGGGCAATACGGAAAGGCTAAGGTGTCAGAAACTATGAATATAACTCAAATGTGATAGTTTGTTTTGAAACTTGAACTATATGTATTCTATAGCAATTATCAAGATGTGATTATTAATACAATACCTTGTTTTGAAAATTCGGATAAGACCTATAAAGTTAAATGTTAAATTAATATGACGTTTTGGTCTTCTTTGCCACGTTTTGCACCACATCTTACAAACTGCAAATATTATTCAATTATTCACATAAATATTAATTAATTAGTCAACATAATACTTACTTACCCAGTACTCTGTTCTGGCTGGCTCAAGTTCTCTTATAATATATAATAAGATATTTACCAGTCATTGTAATTGTTTAAGAACTCTAATTAAAAAATTAATTTAAAAAGTGTCTTATTATGGTTTTTATAATTTGATATTATGATTTGTTAAAAATAAAATAAGACATATCAAAAACCATCAAAAGACTTAAAAAGTTAGACAATTTGTTTAATTTAATATTCATAAATGTTAAATAATGATGATTTATTAAAAATTAAATCAACAAAATAAAGAAATTAGTTAGTTATTAAGAGTTATAATATTATAAAGAAAAATATTACTAATTAATTTTATTTGTTATAAATAGTGCCGAAGGTAAACAAGAATACAAGAACATATTTATTTTATAAACTTAAAATTAAAATTAAAGATAAAACAACACAAATACAAATTATAATATACTGTAATCTGGCTTTATTCCCCATAATTTTTATTATAAAAACAATCGTAGGTAAAATGTCATAGATATTATAATTAAAACTTTAGTAGGTACCGACTTAAATTATAATATATTCAATATTGTGTTATAATCTTTTTAAAATGTCACATGTCCCTAAAAAACATCAGCGATACAAAAATTCTAAGTATTCTAATTTCTAAATGAACAAAAATCTTTCTATTTACTTAATAGTATGTTAGTACAGATTAATTTAATAGTTTATACTTTAGAAAAGTATGCGTGTTTTTGAAAATATTTTGGTTGCTTATTACTTCATTCATGTAAAGATGTTTTTTTTTTCTAAAAATTCAATGCTTTTAGGAATACATATACAAAGTGTTAATAATATATTACTGCTAAAACAATCAGTAAGTATACAATTTTTAATATTACATTAAATTACACAAAGAATTATAAAACTTACATAGCTTAATAAATGATAATTTTAGATTTTTGTGTGTCTGTCATCACGATTTCTTGCAGTAAAACTGTAAAAGTACTTCGATTTTCTCAAATAGTCCGTTTCTAGTAGGAAAGTGAATCTAGTTGGTGCATTCTGGAGGTCACAATTTAAAATTCCCAATAGTTTTCAAAAGCAACAAGAAAAATAAACAAAAAGTTAAGGAAAAATGGGAATTTTGAAGCAAAACCATTTTTTGAAAAAATCGATTTTAGTTTTTAGTGTAACTCTAACAAAAATGATACATGAAATTTTCACTGAATATTTGTGTGGGCATTTTCTATACAACATAAAATTTTCAAAATATTTTTATTTGTGTTGAACTATTTTTAGGCAATTAAAATTTTCGACTATTATTTATTTTTTTCAAACCCAAAAAAATGTTCGATCAGTCAAAAAATTTGAAAATGTAATACAAGGTTGTATGTTGTTGTTAATGGAAATTAAGAAAAAAGTTGAGTCCACAATAATTTTTTATGAGCGTTTGAACTTAAAATTTAGACAAAATTCATAAAAACCATGAAAATTAGCAAATTATATGTAGTTAGAAACACATAACATTTTTTTTTTTAAATCCAAGATTTAATAATTGTATACTAGATGTCTTATACATTTTTCTACCTTTATCAAAAAAATATTTCTACCGGAAAGTCTAATTAAATTTTTATGAGCGTTTTAAGTTGAAATGTTTTCAACATTGGATAATATTCACTCGATTTTTCTTGTAGCAATTTTCTTATTTTGTTGTAATTCAAAAACGAATTACTCTACAGTAATTCGTTTTTGAATTACAACAAAATAATATTTATATTTTAGACACTTGAAATTTACACAGAATGTTTATTTCATCAACTCATATATTTGATACAATTTTCAAAATATTCTGACTTGTTTTAGTTTGTTGACGGACATTTCCATTTTCTTTTTTTTCATTAATTTTTCTATAAATGTTAATACAATTTTATTGGTTGGGTTAAAAAGCATAAAAATTGAATACAAAGTTTATGATAACAAGTCTTGTTAAAATGGCAGTTGATAAATATTAAAAATATATGGTTTTTTATAAGCATTTAAAGTGCAAATGTTGACAATATTTATCAAGTTGAAAATTGCAAATGATTTTGTAGTTAAAAATTTATAGAATGTTCAATTTGTATAGCTAAGGATTGAACATTTAAAACAAGGTTCCAGTTTTTTCCATAACTATTAAATCCAAAAATACATGAATACTGTTATTTTTTACAGACATTTAAGTTCAAATTTGGACAAAATTGCATATTAACACAAAGAAAAACGGTTAACATTTTGTTGTAATTCGGTTTTAAAACAGCCCAATATTACACAGGTATATTTAATATTTTTCCAACATCACTGATAATTAAATAATAATATTAATTGAACTTACCAGCTACCATTATTAATATTAAGTAATAACAATATAAAATATCCTGAACTGGCAGACCGTCTCCGCTCAGAATCGTTTTTCGTATACAATGATTTGATATCATTGAATTCAAATTTAGTACCATCCATTACTGCGACCTCTAAGACACCTAATGTACAGCAGAGCGACATCTATTTTTTTAAAACTAATGTCGATAAAAAAATTTTCGTATGGTCGAGAACCTTGTAAATATAATACAAGGTTCCCCGTAAGTTGTTGTTAGTGCAGATTAAAAAAATAGATGAGCGTAACGGACATTTTCAATGTTCATTGTTTTTCATTTTTTTTTCTATAAATATCATTAAATTTTTTTTGGTTGGGTCAAAAAGAATGAACATTTAATGCAAGACTCTTGACATATTGTTACAATAGCAGTTGAAAAATAAAGTTTATCATTTTATTGTGATTTGGTTCCAAAACAGCCCAATTTTGCATAATTTATTTTTTATATTTTTCCAGCATTACAATAATTATTTAAGAATAATATTAATTCAACTAACTGGCTACCATATTAATAATAAGTAATAACAATATAAAATATCCTAGACTGACATACCGTCTCCGCTCAGAATCGTTTTTCGTATGTAATGGTATGATAACATAGAATTCAAATTTAATGTCATCAATTATAGTAACAGTAACCTCCTAATGTACAGCAGAGCGACATACTCTCACCGCTTACTCGCTCTTTTATTATCGTTATTAATGTTCAAAAAACTTTTTTTTTATCAATGTATAATGAAACTTAGATAGTACTTGGAAAGATTCGTGTTATTTTCGTGATATTATGTTATTTTCGATAAAACATTAACGCAAAAAGTGTATACCTTCAAAATAATATTATATCCGAAAATGTGTACGTAACTTAATTATGTACCTACATATGTATCGGTAAGTAAGTACGTATTTTTTCTAAAAGCACCAAATTCAATTCACCACTCGACAACCGACGATGCAACACTGACGTTTATTTTTATTTACTCTTCTTTAGGCAGAAAAAAAAAATTATTCTCTATTAGTATTTTTTGTCCTAAAATGGATAGTATTTTTAAATTAAAATAAAAAATACCATGTTTATTGTACAAACAACTTTAAACTAGACTATTTAAAACGGAATAAATTTATACATTTGACTATATTAATACATTGACCAAACACTTTTTTATAGTTGTTTGGACTATAGAATATTCTGAAAATTACATCATAAATGATAATTGTATTATATTTTAAATTGTTTAATTTAATTTAGGACTGTACTACTTATATACTTACTTGGTATATGAATGCAAGTCGTATTTATTAACTCAATATAAATCTTATATTCAAAATAATTATCCATTCGATGTTTTTATGCATTTATAGGTATATTATAATTAATTAACAATTATAAAAATTTTAAAATTTAAAAAAAAATACTGTTGAAGAATATTTGCATATCTAATATTATTTTATCAAATCCGGCCTTACAAATCTTTTTATATATTTATTACCTATGTGTTACATATGATTATGATAATCTTCAGATTAACAACATTGCTTTATGAATCGTTAATCAACATTTTTAGGTATGTTATAATCATAATTCATAGTATATTAATGCATACAACTGTAAATGTGGATTACTATTACTAATTATGAGGAACCTTGTATTCAATTGTTAAGCTTTTTAATAGAGTTAAATCATTGCTCAGAATGGGCGGGAACTCACCGGAACGCAGTTCCGGTTCGTCAATTGTTTACATATTATGGCGTTCCATTTCGTTAAAAGTTTGATGTTTTAAAAATAATAGTTCGAAATTGTATACATTTTAAAAACGGCAAATCTTGCTTTCAATTGTTGCTTATTAGCAACATTTAATAACGTATTATTAATCGTTAATACCTATCTACTAGTCGTAGAAATAGTATTATACTATTATAATATAGTAATAGTTTATGCTATTTTATAGTAATTGTTTATACTTTATACTATACTCTTAATCTGCATGCTATTTAATACTAATGGATTGTAGACTACAACAGTAGATACCACGTGGCTGTTCGATAGATAACTGCATATACTTTATTTCTTTCTCTCTAAATCTGTTAGAAATATGAATTGGGTCGAAAACGCAATGAAAATAATGACGACTGCAATGAATTTATTACAAATAAGAAAAAGTATCTAAAGAAAAAAAAATAAACTTCAAATATGGAAAAACTGAATTGAAAATCGAGACGAACTAAGTAAAATACCTGATTGTTGAAATAATTGTCGGTACGGAAATTTTAAAAATTCAAATGACTGGCTTTAATCGTTAAAAATAGATCAATATGTTGCTTAGTATGTATGATCATATTACTAAAGAAGGATTATCCCTTGATCAAAATTTACGTATTTCCCAACCACAGCAAGATCTATAATTTCAAATGATAAAGTCTGAGAATAAAGATATTTGAACATAAAAAATCTGATGCGCATCTCAAACCAGTAGAAATACATAAACAGTCTGCAACAAAACAAATTGAAAAAAAGCTTCGAAAATTCACATGAATCAAATATGCTAACTATACTGAAAGAGTATTTATAGAACTGTTTATAAAATCGTTAAAACTCAAAGAATCTAACTATTACATCAACTGCTCACTTTTGTATTAGAAAATATATTGAAGTTGAAAATCACAACATTTTTCTTCTACAAATTGTGCATACACACGCAATAAAAAAATACGTCATTGTAACCACTCAGCTCAGAATCTAAAATGAATTTTGTCTTGATTTCCAACATACATAATATTAATACTATTTTATATTGGAACATTGATCTAATATCAACAAATCAATAATATAAATAAATGTATAATTAAATTACAATGTACAAACTAGAATCTACATAGAAAGAAATAATGGTCTTATAGCAGTTGGCAGTTATTATATCTATTATTGAAATTTGATTTTCTATTCAATTCTACAATCTACAATTGACATAATTACGTTCAATTTAAAATCAGACATTGATTTCTGTTTGCTTCTAGAAAACTTTTAATGAAATATTATATTACATCTGTGTATTATGGCCCGTGGATGTATGTCAATATAATAAATATAACTCAATTATTTAACTCAAATTTTAATATCACTCATAACCATTCGTTTCGAGATTCATTCATATATATAAGTACACACTGGAAAAACAAATTGAGCATACGGTACTTTTAAATTCTGAAAACGATTTAATAGGTTTATTTTATATTTTGGAAAAATATGGACACCCAAACAGTACTATAATCATCATGAGTCATGACAAAATGACATCCAAATAAAGATTCTTTACCTCATAAATAGCTGTTATAGCCATAAAATGTTTCGATACCTAATAAATCGAATACATCAAAATTACTCTGTCCTATATTAGATAATAGATTTATTAAAACACCAAATATTTTTTTTAATTTTACAATAAATTTGAATAACTAATTAAACATAAAAAATTATTTAAATGAGTTTTCTAAGAGTAATGTTTTGAAAAATTTGAATTTTGTACCAAGGTAGTTGATTCCTAAAAAAATATTCTGATTCAAACTCCATACAATTTATATTTTATAAGAAATTCCACAGAAGTCAAGACTAAACTAATTACTAATTAGTAAGTTCAGTTATGTAGGTACATTAAAAAAAACCAATGCACCGAATATGATTGCCTTTTTGAAAGGAAAAAGCTGCAGTGTATTTGTTTGACACAGTCACAGCGATATCTAGGTTGGATATCTCTGGATGCACCATATGTCCATACGTATATGTGACACGTGTATTGTGATTTGTGTTTATAAGATATTTATGCGTTATAACATAGTAAACAAACTGATTAAACATGTTTGTTGATTTGGCTCAGAACCAAATTTCTTTTAACACCTTGAATTAATGCCAATATTTTCCAACCATCTCGAGTATTGATAGATAATAGAATTCATCATTTAAAATATTCTTATTTTAGAAATAATTTCAAGCCATATTTCCAAACAGATACCAACCTACTGTTTAAGATTTAAGTACGTAGGTATTCATATTATGCATGACTAAGTATATAGGTGCATATTAATATTTCTCACATTATTCAATACAGTTTATTTTTAATAGGTATTGATAATCTTAAAGAAATAATAATTATTGTTTAGTGTCTATTATTTAGCTATTTGTGACCATGTCATATTTAAATATATTTTGTAAATTGTAGCCTATAATTTATTTATATTTTAGTTCTAATTTATTAATATTATGTATTCTAAATTTATTTGTAAATATTTGTATAGAGAATGGTGGTAATAAAATAAATATTAAAGTATTACATATATTTGCCTATATGTGTATTATTATAAGTGTTTAGTGTTCACTATTAATTATAAGCAGTGGATGGGTAGTTTTGATCAACCTCTCATATTAGTAAATTACCACCATACGTCTACACCTATTACTTACCTATATGGCTATGTATTAAATATATAAACATTAATATTAACATATAATGTATGTATTAATTATATTATATACATTTTAAATTTACACAATATTATTCGGATCAAAGTATTTCACCGCAATTTTGTATGTAATCAAAAATCACTGCGCACGAAGAGAAATATCACAAAATAACTTATTATATTAGGTCATACATAGTATACTATAATATTATACCTAAACTGTTATATTACGGTTAGCAATAAATGCATGTTTAATGACATAATCATGGATATATATATATATTTAAGCTTTCACCATCGTGAAAATAATTAAACAAAATAAAGCTATTATTTGATGGGGTTGAACCTTGAAGGGCTTGAACTATTAACTAAAGTATAATTTATATGTAATATCAAATTATTGATTAATTAAACAATTTTAAATTTTTAGTTTCCAACAATTTAATATTTAATAGTTAAAACTTAAAAGTGATTGTGCTATAATAATTAAGTATATTTATTATATAATAGAGAATAACATGCATAGTACACACACATTAAACATTATAAATATAACTGTAGAAGTAACAAGTACATAACAACTAACAAATATTTATTTACAATCTTATCAGATGTACACATTGCTATAATTAAATTTAAAAATGTACTATCATCACGTTTGCAGTACAAAATAATAAGTATCTACTATTTTAGTCTATTAAAGAATCCGGATAAACTTTTTAAGTAGTGCCTATTTTAAAAGGAACAAATTAATATGATTTAATATAATATGTCTAATTTTAACTAACTATATGTCAAATCTGTAAAAAATAAAAATACAATAGTCATTTTTATTTGAATGGTCTGGATTTTTTGTAGATATTAATTATATTTATTAAACTATTTAGATATGCACTATTGACGATAGCCCCTGTAATAAACAAGCACGATCGGGGTTTTAACTATAAAATTAATATTTTTTATTTATTTCCTCGAATGCTTGTTGGTTGAACATTGAAAAAATTAAATTAAATTAAATATATTCGACGAACGCGTCACGAACAAACATATTATATTATATATGTATTGTTGTTGTCCCAGCAAGGTGGCAATAACAGTACCCGTAAAGTGGGACGGCCAAAATACTTTAAGTATTTAAAGTTTTTTTTTTTTAGAGTTATTTGAAATACCGAAAACAAACTTCGTTAGTCTCAAGTATTTCAGATATAAAATACCGAAAATATATGTGTCTTAAACAGGAATAAAATACTTTATTCTTCCAACTCACTGCATCTTAAAAATCTTTAAAAAATATATTCTATAGTTATAGCCCTGGCTATAAAAAAAATTAAAAAACAAATTGTATTGCTGCAGTACCTATATCCACATGTCTCATATTATTTTGTAAAATTAGTCTTAATAAGTACATTTAATTAAATCTACTATTATTATTTACAATTGTCAGAAAAAAGATTATTATTAGATATTATATTATTTAAAATACAAGTACTTAATTAATTATCAAGTCTTAGATTCTCTGTCACTGTAGACGCCTTCAACAATAATGGGACGTTAGTTGAATAAAAACGTACGTGTTTGATTTGTAATATTTGAAATGCGAAAGTATTATATTATTGTACTTTTCAGTGACTACAACCCATATTTGAAATACAAAACACAAAATGTATTAATAAATGGTGCTTGTCTCTGCCTGTATAGCATAATATACAATATACATACATATGCAACCGTTGTATACCATACTGCTAACCATACTAAGTCAAGTATAAGACATTATTAATGCTCTTACGAGTTACGATTATACAACAATATTATGTACTGATATTATGACGGCGTTCGCCAATCGAATATTTTTCGATGCTATAATAATAATAATAATAATAATATTTTCGCGAAGAGTGTACACCGGTACCGGCGTTAATATAAAGGCTGTCGGCGGCAGGGGCGATACGTTCCTGCCCTCCTGGTAGTTGCGGACGCCAAACATGCGCACAGGTGTACGGCCAGGTGACCCGGCGGCGGCGGCATCGACGGCGGCAACGACGGCGGCACAGGTGAGCGGTCTACTACCGATGAGGCCCTGGTACGAGGAGCCGGTCGAACGCGCGACAGGTGAATCGAGTTTGTCTTGGGCCGGCACTCTTAACACCTCACGATCAGCTGCTGCAGTTACTTGTTATTGTCGCGCGTCATTAGAATATGGTTACACTTACAACACATAAAACGTTATCATAATACAACAATGCGTGAAACCGCGTAACCGCGTAGGTCGTAGTAATATAATAAAATTATTATTGTTAGGGCCGTGAGAATTTGTATGAAAATACAATACTCTTAGCTTGCTGAAATACACAGCTTCTTAACACAATGTTTGAATTTAGAGTTAAAAAAGTTTTCAATTTTGACCTTGCTTTATTTAAATGTGTTTGCATTTTATAACATTTTTGAATTTTTGGCTTTTATAATTAAATGTCAATTATTTTTTTTTTTTACTTTTTTTGATTTTTTTTAACACTTCCCTATAATTATAACTTTTTATCACACATTTAATTAATTATTTTTAAATTTTCGTCTCATGCATTTTTGTAAATTAATAAAAACAATTAAAAATATTGTTTTTTTGATATTTAGGTTTTTTAATACATTTTTCGGGATGTTATGGTTCATTGTACACTGCAGATTTTGAGATACTTATGCATTTTTCTAGATTATTTAGTTTTTTTACGAGATTTATAATGCATTTTATACTGCATTCAATCCGCATTCCTGCTAATCTTATCTATATACTTACTCATGTGTTTTGTATTTATGTTTGATTATCAAATGATTTTATTTCCTTGGTTTTGGATTTATAATATTGTCTTAAAATTTATTTTCAAAAACCGAACGATGTTCGATGCAGTTTTTTTCTTCGTGGACTCTTATACAATACGTTTTATCATAAAAATACAATATATTATCATGGAATCATGCATTATGTTCTAGATTTTCAACCACTTTTTTACAGACTACAATTTATTACTTAAGGTATATTTTGTGAATAAAGCCTAATGACACACATTTTAAGTACAAGAATAACTAGGTACCAATTTAGGTTTTTATGTAATACCATTTAAAACCCGGAAAATAATAACAACTAACAAAATATGCATAACTCTAAAAGTCATATTTTTTTGTGGCATATGACATAATTTGGGTTATTATCTTCACGTAATAACTCCAGAATCCAGACCATATATTTTAATAGTTTCAATAGTAAATAGTTTTATTATACTTATTATACCTATGATAACAACATTTTTTTAAAGTAAATAAATCTCTTGTTTATATTAAGATACAATTATTTGTTTTATTTTTAAAACAATAAAAGTGTTTACGTAAAAAACCATATTAACATTTTAGAAAAGTTAAATTACTAATTTTATTCGTATGTATATAATAGTTGTAATGTTGAATTAAATATTACCATAATTGTATGTTTGTATTTCATTTCTATAGCACTTATAGTTAATAAATAACTTGTAATTAGGTAGTTATAATTGTATAGATTATTGTGAAAGTAGTTCTATCTAAAAAAAAATGTAATTTACAGATAAATATATGAAAATGTGATCCCAATTTTAAAAAATCTAAAGTATCGGTGGATTAACTGAGTTATCACTCGTAATTGAAAAAGTAAGCACCAACAAAACTTCAAAAGAATAGGTCTATTACTCTATTCACATGTTTTCACATCTTTAAATTGTGGATGGATACAGTTTTTTATTATAGTTGAATATTTATAAATAGTTTGTCTTAAAATGAATTAGAATTGAAAAATACATTACGAAAATCATAATATTAAAAGTTAATGAATATAATTCGTAAATTAGTTTAATATTATTATGACATATTATGTTAATTACTCGAGTAGCTGCAGTTTTTTTAGTATGTTAATGTACGTACTACTTACCTACAAATATTATTAGGTATTTTAGTGCCATGTGTGTTTAGAATATAAATTTCTTAAACTCATTCAAAGCTTTATTAAACTCTCGGGCTCATAAATCCATAAGGAATCACATATATACGTGCATTCACTATGGAAATTTACATTTTATTTATATTCCAATATATTATGCTGAATTCCGATGCACATTGTATGTGCTCTTATACAGATTACAAATTTGTAGTATAGATAAGTACGTAAAGCACGTATAGCTATTATTTATAACTACAATATTCTAGAGTCAAACGCATCGTATTATTATTGAAATTTATTGATGTGTGTGTTTTAATTTATAAATTATTAATTTATTCTTAATATTTTAGTAGAAGCCTACTTTATAAGTTTATAACGTAGGTATATAATTATAATATATTATTGAAAAGGAATCTCCATTCTTCAACTAAAATATTATACATTAAAAGGTTAAGAAAACAAATATGTTTATTTCTTCTTTCGGAGTAACATATTATTTATATTATAAAATATTTTTAAATTTTTATTATTTTAACAATTTATTTTTATCAAAATTAAAAATATATCAACTATGATTTTTAAAAGTTTACTTTATGGTGAATTCATATTTAATTTAATTTAATGCTTGTTATTTATAGTATTTGAGTATTTTATACTAATTATATCTGTTTACAAGTTTAACTTATGCCGACTTGCAGTCAATACAAATTATGTGAAACAAAAATCAAAATATGCTTAAGATGTTAATTAAATATACTACAATACTTACTTGAACGTAGACAAATTCTGTAGAATGTTTTCTCGATTAATTTTTTGAGTTAGCTCCAGTTGATTAGATTGTGGCAAATAATTCAAGCCAGACAAAACTATACCAATTTGATTTGATAGATTTTGATTTTGAAAACGGATTATGATTGGTTAACGAGTTTATTCACAAGCCATTCTACTGTACATAGGCTATTGACTTAAAAAGTTGAAAGTTAATAACAGATTAAAGGCTAATAATTTTATTCGAAATAATATTTTAATAATTACTGCAAAACCTATAACATATACATATACGATTTTCAAAAATTAGTTCTACCTACCATATAACTAACAGAAAAATAAATAAATATAAAATAAAATATCTTTAGAAATATAGATAGCAGCAGACAGTCATCGCTTAACTTACAACTATTTATCATTGAACTCAATTGCAACATGTCTATTTCAAAATGATCAGCCGAATGAAGAGGTTTATCTGCAGTCTACTGCAGTTGACAACATAGTACTAGTACTATATTATACTATTCAGTAGAGAAGCAGAATGACTTCCCCGTTTTTTTTTTAAAGTTTGAACAAAAATAAATTATTTCAATTAACAATTTCAAATTGGATGATACAAATAAAAAAATAATTTTTTACACTTTGCTATCAAACAATAGCATATCATTTTATGAACAGAAAATACTGTGAGCAAATATTTTTATTATGCTAAGCGAATAATTGCATCTTTTGACCCATGGTCGTATAGCTCAGGTACAAAGATAATGTTTGTTTGAAATACCATACAAAATGTAATATACTAAATTCTTGATGAATATTTTTTTATAAATGATGAAAGGGTTATAATTTATAAAATATATGCATGGAAACAAATTATTTACATTACATTTTATACATGATATACCTACCTCTGTAAATGTATAATGTAGGTATAATATGATCACATAAATATTTTGATAAATGCGTAATAAACAAAAAACAAGAGGATTGGCAACGTGAATTGAAGGAGCGTGGTGAATAATGACCTCTCCCTTATTATGCTGAGAGGTTGTGAGAATTGCGCATTTAATTATTTTACTTGATAATAAGGGAAGTGCAGAGGTATTTTGTGATGGACCAAAAACTTTAAAAAGTGAGTTTTATGTCATAAAAATAAAAATGAATGTATGTAGGTGATAATATAATATAGTTTATGATTATAGCCATCTTGGTATCTAGGCATACAAGGAAATTCGTTTTTTTACTAATTTTGAATTCAGCAATGAATTGTGTATAGTTAGATGCTTCTATACCTTATATAACCTTAGCTATCTGAAAATAGTTTAGTCAGTGGTTAGTGGTTTAGTCAGTTTAGGGTAAAAAAGATTAAAGAGTTAGGTGCTGTTTAGGTGAGAGGTTTTAAATTTAAAAACAATGATACAACTATTGCTTTCAAAAACGTTAACTATTTTATATTTATACTCACCTATGGGTACATACAATCAAGATCTTATCTAATCAAATAGCTTACATTTATTAACTATTTTTTTTAAATGAAATTTTACAAGATATTGTTAAAAAGAACAACGGCATTCATAAATTTTTCCTTTAAAATTTAAAATAATATTTATGTTAAATTTATTTTCTATATAGATGCATTTTTTTTAATATAAAACTTTTATGTACCTGTATATTAAATAACGCCATAATTAAATGTAAAACCAAATAATACTAATAACACACTCTTTATATTATATGTAAATCTAAAATTAGTTATTTATAAAATTTCAATACGATGTTTATAACAACACATTTTTATAAGAGATTTATTAAACTCATTGTGGGTACTTTACAAAAACATAAGAGTTAATATCTTATAGTGTGATAATTAAAGTACAAATAAAATAAATTTAAAAAATAGTTTAAAGAAATGTTAGTAGAAAAAACTTTTCTAAAAAGTATGCATTTTAGTTAAAAATGGTTAAGGTAAATAGTAGCGGTTATTGAGGCACTTACGATACTGAATATCTTAGTAACTATAGTTGATACATATATTAACACTGTTTGTTTAAAGTATTTTCAAGATATTTTTAAGATGACAAGGTGGCTGAACGAAATAAGACAGAAATTAATTTACTTGCCGCGTACTATCGGCTCTGATAAATATCTGACCTTAAAGAGAAAATAAGTAGTATTATACGATAATATTAACTATTAAGAAATAGTTTCATTGAAAGTTAAATAAAAAATAAGATAATAGGTACCTATACACCTTCAAAATAATGAATTACTAACACTAATGTCTAATATGCAGGTTTAACCAATAAAAACTTACTAATAAAGACTTACTTACTCTTGGATAATATCTGCATTCTACAGTTTATTATAATACAATAATATAATATAATTATAGTTTGATTTGTATTTATTTTATTTCATCGTGGAAACGTTAGTAAATTATCAAATATTAACAAGAATATTTGTAAAACGTATTAATAATACAACTATCGCATTATATATTATAATTCTTACTTGAATATGATACTGATACACATATAAATACAGATAAGAGTCTTACATACTATAATATAAATGTTAACTATACAGAGCATTGTCTGTAATCTACATTATATATTTCTACAATCAAATGGAAAGTGGATAAAATGGCACTTCTGCAGAAGATTATATGGAAGTCAGCATTTTTTTTGTTTTTTATCGCTATTGAATTACCAAGTCAGAACATGAAATTGAAATTGTTTGATATAATAGGAGTATCGCGTATGCATGTGGCCATGTATGTGTGTATGTATGTGTGTATGTATGTATATGTATATGTATATGTATGTATGTATGTATGTATGTATGTATGTATGTATGTATGTATGTATGTATCATGTATGTATGTATGTGTGCATGTATGTATGTATGTATGTATGAATGTATGTATGTATGTATGTATGTATGTATGTATGTATGTATGTATGTATGTTAACTCAGACATGTAGTATATATATATATATATATATCAATATATATGTGTATGTGTTTGTATATATCAACTTATATATCATTAAATAAATAAAAATCGTTACCTATGTTTAGTTTAGGGAGCCCAACTTATATTATAAATTATCATATTATATATTTGTATAAGAATATAATTTAGAAAGCAAAACGAGAAATAGGTAGGTATTATATAATTTGTAGACACTTAAAACCTCAATTGCCACAATTTGACAGGTAGTTATACTTTTATAGGAACTCTTCTAATATATTGAAAGTATAGGTGAAATATAGGAGAATACTTTTATAGAAAATACTATTATTGCAGCATGCTACTATTCAAAGTACCCTTTGTATACAGTGTCGATATTTACTAATAAGAAATGATACAATAATGAGTAATGAGCTATTATAATAATATTATTAAAACAAATATTATTCAATTCTGTCCAGGTGTATAAAATAAGGTGTTCAAATTGAGTTCGGATACCTACAGTTTGTTATTTATCTTATCGTAATAATAATATATAGGTTACGTATTTTTCTTACCAATAGAAATCATTAAATAGGTACTATTTATCGAATCAATAATTATATTATATAAATAATATATTTCAACCCAACTATTAACATACAGTAAAACCTCGATAAGACGGAATCGCATGGGACCATGACATTTTTCCGTCTTGACGGGGTTTCCGTCTTGACGGGGTTTAAAAAAGTTAATTTAATATAATTAAAGATTACATACATATTTATTTTAAACCAGTTGGTACATATTACATACAATTTATACTTATATTTATTATAATTTTATATTTATACTTATTCATTTATATTTATTCATTTATATTTATTTATTACATACATATTTATTGTACATTAATATTTTATTTTAATATTTTTTCAAAACGCAGCGACACGAACGTAACGATATATGATTTGATACTGAACCAAGCAACTCAGATAATGTTGTATA
>NW_019104239.1:50263-103541 GCF_001856785.1 Myzus persicae
TAGTAGGTTAACATTAGTAAATTATTTTGTAAGTATTCAACAAGCAAGACGACAAAGTTATAATATTATTAAAAACATAATTAAATTTAAGAAAAAACACGTAAAAGAGAAAAAACTTTTTTAACCATACCTGTTGTAATAACTGGATGATAAATTACAGACGGCCCAAACTTCTATGTTTGTTAGAACGGAAAAGAAAACGTTTTATTTGTGGGACCAAGTACCCAAATAAAGCTCAATATGATTTTGAACACATTAGTGTTACAATAGTATAATATAGCATATAGTATCTAGGATCCAACTATAGAACGTGTCGTATACATTTTAATATTTTATCAAATTTCAAAAACTTATATTCAACTGGAATTGCATACATTACAAAATGTAACATATTAAATGCATGATGAATATTTTTTATAAGTGATAAAAGAGTTAAACTTTATAGTAGGTATTACATACATTTTTAAAAATATATGTAAATATGTTGTATCATAGTAAGAAACTGTCAAGATTGTAATGTATTTCAAATTATTTAACTTCTAATAGATAATAATACGCTAAACGCAATATTGACATATCTATACTGTTATATAAAATTGTGAGGGGTTTCCTACGACCGCGCTAACCGATAAAACTACCTATTCAATTGTCGTGTAGGTTTTTTTAAATTGACGAGGACATCACAGAGAAGGTTTTAGGCATACATTTAGTCTAATAAAGTTAATAAATAAATAGTTATTATTCATTAAAATAAATGTGTAAATTCTATACCTTTTTTAGTAAGAAATAGTCGCTGGCTGAAAATAAACAACAATCAAACTCGACAACCATAGATGCTTCCAGGCAGGTCGGTATCGACGTCGAATAATAAACAATTATTATAATTATTTAGTTTAGCCAAAAAAAAAAAACAATTAATTTTATCTGAATATCCAAGCGAATGTGTTATATTAGTTATTGGTAAAAAATAACTAAAAACAAATAACTAAAAGAAATTTTCATATACTGCCTATTAAGATTGCTGAGTTGCATTTATAGCCGCTTCGTCGACGTATCCACAGTCAAAATAAAAAATAAAATAAAAATAAAAAATATTATTCATATATAGAGTATACGCTTAGCGTGGGGTACGATGATAATAATATAATATCCTACCTGATAATATACTGCTCGCATTATAACAAGTGAGTATCATATTATATAGATTTAGCATTTTCAACAGGCAACGAAGTGCACGGAATTAGCTAGTTTTATATTATGTAATTATAAAAAATGTGTTTAAACAAATGTTTAAAAACAAATTTTCTAGTACATTTGTTGCATATATACCTTATTATAATATAATACTTGATAATTCATATAATCAAGTATCAACAATTTTAAAAATATGACTAGAACCAATTTAAAGTTTATACGAAAAAGATTTTTTAATTTTATATTTATTATTGTTTAAAATACTTCAGCAACATAAACAAGATTAAAATACGCGGGTATATATTATTAAAGTATGACAAATCTTTTTATTATGTCCTTTCAACTTTCTTGTAAAACTTTAAATAACTGTGGGTTTTTGGTTTGCAGGTAAAACGTTTTAAAAATTGGAGTCTTGTGTATAACAACTTACTTAGGAAATTAAAGTTTGTGGAATTATTGTTAATAGGTATACATTTTGTTTTTGAAATAAAAAAATATACAAACAAAATTTAAGTTTAAACTTAATTACAAAGGTACATAATGTGTATAGTGTATACAGATATACTAGTATAAATGTCAAGTATAAAAAGTATAATATAAAAATTAGAAATTCAAACAATTGTTTAAATTTATTATTAACTATATTTATTTGTATTGCTATTTATTTTAAACTTTCATCACATTAGTTAAATAACTTAAATACCTATATTATTGAGTATAGGCATAATGTATAAACTATAAAGTACGTACTTGTATATTATAATATTAGGGGGAGGTTACTATATTAACCTAAATCATAATAAAATATTTTACAACAGGTACCTACTTAAGTTACCTAAATTATTATTATATTTAATTATTAATTATGTAGAGAAATTCAAATTATGTATGTCTATATTCAAGTAAAAACATATACGTATGTATTAGATAGATAATATTATAGTAGGTGCTCGAATATTTTTTAAACATTTTTTTCGTTATGAAGTATTTCATCCAAAACCCCAAATTGAATATAAAATGTACCTAATAATGTTGTCTTCAACTTAAATATAAAAAATACTAGATAATTGTAATTGGCGAGTTGCTTATTTTATATTTTAATCCTATGTATATAACACAGCGTCACAGCCAGTATAGGCACTCCAATTACCAGCGTTTTGTATAAAACAAGAACAATGCAAAATACTGTTGAATACAGATGATATGCAATTCTATATGATATTATGATTAAATGATTTCTATTCAAACTCTATTCGATATGATTAAATTAATCATATTTTGGCCGTCAGTAATAATTGTTGAGCTAAAATGCTTGAATTTTTATCGAACGAAGATTTGTAAATAATAAATAAGCACCTAGTAAATACGATGAGTATTGTGTATGTACATTTTATTCATTTATAGGATAGGTCAAGAATAAGCGAAAGTAGACTGAAAATGTCTGTTATACATATCGGAAAAATTAAAATGAAAAGCTGATATCTAATGTTTTTCTCTAAACTCGTAAGAGTAAAATTTATTACATAGTATATTGTACATGGGTTCTATTATACCAATATCGTGGTATTTGTATTGCTTACAACATGTCAACATATATACAATATACATATATAATGCGCGTATAAATTATTTATCGTGTATGCTTAAGTAGACACAGCAAGTATATTACTATATTACACAGAATAATATTATACATTTCGGTGTACGACGTTTGATGACGATGTGCCTATATTATGATCTTATTATAATATAGTATGGCAATATTATTGGTCATATAGAGGTACATCGGTGAGTATAGTAGTAGTAGTAGTTACTACAGTTGTGCATTATAGTAACCGCGCTCGAAGACAGGCGTCTGGCATCAGTGCGATATTAATTTACGGCGCTAGACGGTACTCGGTAATGGGTGTGAAGTGAAGTGCGGGTGGCGGGTGGGTAGCCGATAGGCGTCCGTCGTCGGGAAGAAATAAAGTAGGTATCTAAGAAACGTGTGCGTTTTGGTGAGGGGGGTGAAAAAATTGAGGTCCGTTCGTCAAACGGGCGACGCGGCGCCGAGGACATGAATACCTATAATAATAATAATAATAATATTATGTGTAGGCTGTCTGTCGGCCGAACGTCGGCGGGGTACCCGGTGTTTTGGTGGCGAGCCGTTGGCAACACCGAATCCATCGCCCGCCTGCCTGCTGACCGACCGAGCGTGTGTCGTGCGCGCCCGCCACTCCCGCCGCTCCGCCGGTGACCACCACCCGCTCCGTCCGCCCCACAAACGCACTTCTCCGCCGCGCTCACTCATCACCGGTCCCCTCGAGCCGACGACCGCGTTCGTGTATGCGCGCGCACCACTGCGCCCGCGTTTTCCGTGCGTGCCTACTGCCGCCGCCCGCCTACCCACTTCCCGGTTGTCAGTTGTCGTGCTTGCCGTTGCTGCCGCCACCGCTTCAGTTCCCGTCCGATCGGAATGCAGTGTATTGGTGGTGGCTCGTCGGCGACTCACGCGCGCATCACGCTAACTCCGCCGCCGTCGTTCCGTTATCAATAATTTTCGCGTTTTGGCTGCTCTCACGTGTGTGCCGATAACACCGATCGTGTCGTGCTGTGCGATCCATATCCATTGACTTTGTCTGACCGGCTTTGGCAGCACCAGAAATCGTAAGTAGCCCTGACTGCACATAATTTAAAATATTTTACGTTTCCAAAATTAATATAATCGTATACGATTTTTGCGAGAAATCGCGCCCTGAAGACGTACTGCGGGATTGTAGGTGGTTGTCTGGAATCTATAAAGGAACTATTGTAATATTAAGTAGGTCTAGACGACTAGTCGTGTAACCGCGGTTATCTACGACTTACCTACTGGCTATATACAACTGTTCGCAGATTTCGAGGCCCCGTCGCCGCGTTCTAATTTCGAAACGATCTTACGCGTTATTTTTGTCCGATTGCCTACAGTATAAAATATCTGACGACTGGTTTAGTAATGGATAGCGTTCTCCTCTCTGCGTTTGGTATAGATCACAACACAGATACTGTGCGTCGGTAGTAGTAAGCAGGTACTTTACAATTGTCTACCTGTCTCTACCTTTTATTAAATCTGAATCACGGAAACCATCTCACATTTTTCGTATAAGTAGACGCTCACGACAGTTTTATTATTATTATTGTTCGTTGGGGTCATGAGGATGTTATGAACGATAAATCTGCAGTGTGTATCGATAGATAGATTTTAGTTGTGCGAATCGCAGAAGTGTCACAGCTCTGGCTGCTGCACGCACGTGTTCAAGGTGAATAACGTACATTATTATATTGTATAATAGGTACCCTACTAATTTGTTTACCTATCGTGTGTGGTTCGAGTAAAAGTATGCGAATTTCTTGGTGTTTTCCCACCTCTCCTGTTTGAAGCTATGCTAATAATGAACATTTATCCTTAAGGCGATAAGGCCGTTTAAAAGTAATCGCAAGACATGCTTACAAATTGTTTAACTTTTAAAAATCTAATAATTAGACTTGACGTTTTTATTTTGTATTAGAGACAATTTTTTAATCTACGAAACAGTATTAGGTATGTCAGTAGGCAGTAGATGATTATGGTATTTATTGACCATTAGCCAATATTACTGATAAAGTGATAACCAAAAGTTATTTAATGTGTTTTTCAAAACGTGCATTTATGTTACAATGTTATCGGCCCAATCATTAATAATAAATTATATGTTATCGAACTTTACTAAACATAATTTTGTATTAGGTACCTACGCGGTAAGTTTCAAATGTCTGTTATCACGATGTAGGTTATCATTTACCGATAAAATACAAGATATACATTCATTTTTTTGAACTAAAAAATCTGCAATTTAAATTAAAAATTATTTTTATTTTTTGCGCATGTAAGCATTTAAATTTCAAAGTATAATCTATACGTATTATATTGTTATTTTACTACAATCCAAAAAATAATACTAAATTTTGACCAATACGTAGGTAGATATATTTATATTAGTCTTAAAATTATCAAACTTTAATAAAGTTACATTTAAAGTGTTTTTAGTTCTAACAATCTCTGTTTTTTTTTAATAAAATTAAGGAATGTTGTTAATATCTCAAAATTATAATAAGAAAGGATAAAGTACTTAATTGCTTTATATACAGGTAAAACTAATTCAAATTTCAATTTCCAGAATGATAATGATGTTCACAAAAAATGTAACACGAATTCCAGATATGAGAGTTTAGGTTGTTCTAAAATTTATCTATGTGGGGTGTAATGGAGCAAATGATACATTTAATCCCACAATTTATTAATGTACTTAGATTAAACTGCATTATCTAATTAAAGTAAATTAAATTTCCTGGGATAATTAAGAAATTTACTTTTAATTAAACATAGTTTCTTTTGATGATAAATACTTATGAGTATTACATATCGTAATAACGACTACCTATATAGTTGAAATCGAGGTTGAAATGTTATGTTATGTAATCGTAACAAAATATAATAATTAGTTTGCTATACTTAATATTTGCAGTAAATGCTACTGTTATATATTTAAAATGTATCAAACGTTACGAATATTTTCATTCAAGACGTATTTTACCTATTCTTTTACGGATTTAATGAACACGACTTATTAAATATGACTATATGAGAATTAATTTAGAAATATTTATAAGACGCATTGAATAGTGCTTGATTATTTGACACTCCCTCTTAAACGGGTGACGTTACTGCTTAAATGTGTGGATCATTATCGAATTTAACTTATAAATTAGTGATGATTCTCGAATTTCATTTATACAATTGTTCAGTGTAGGTCGAAAGTTCGTAGATAAGTACATAATTGTAAAGCATTAAATATATGATAATTTGTACTCAAATTTGTAGGAATATAATATCTATCGCAAATAATAATTATTAATATTATTACTATTACTTTACTTTATTAATTGTGGATAGTATTTCGTATAAAGAGAGTAGTTTAGCTTAATACTCGTAGGTACAGCTTCGAAAGCTAAAATGTGTGGAATTTAAAGATCGATTTTGGTCTTGTAAATAGAGAAATAATTTACGGATGGATTAACCCATTGCGGTAAAAGTACTTTACCATAGGATATGTTAGTTCCGTGATATAAATTACGTACCGAGGGGATAGTTATATTAACGGGAGAGAATACGCAGTCGTATCTATTGGTCCAGTGCAGTAACGGATGCCGTATGGAACCTGAGATTCCAGAAGCACTGTCGAAACGAGTAACACGATGACAACGAGATTTCTGGTTTACGGCCTAAATCTTTCAATCCAAACTACTAAACTTCTATTTTCTGCGAATTTAAATCTTGTGCTGTTGAAAATATAGAAATAACGAACTTTAATTTTAACAAAAAGCTATACTGAGTCAGTATTTGAATAAAACATTTTAAAAAGCTCGTGACTTTCTCATTTTTCAGAATTATTAATTATTAACCATTCAAACCCGAGTTCAAACCGTTTTTAGAGTTTTAACATTTTTATTAGTGCTTATATGATAATAACTTACATACATAAGCAATAACTTGAATATTTTATAAACACAAAAAGACATTGTATTCGTACTAAAATTACCTAGTATAGGTTATTATATAGAAGTATCACCTATTTTATATTATTTTTCATAATATATTTCTAAATTCAATTTCTATAGACTTATATATTAGATTGTGCTTCTATCTTTAATATTTAATTACGAATTCAAATATATACACCTATAGGAAATCTTATGGGACGTAGGTATTTATTGAGTGTTTCAATAAATAACCAAAAACATCTCCAAAAACCATATGCACCTATCTAATAAATAATAACATATAAACATAGAAACAGTATTTGAAAATTGATTTAATTTTTAATTTAGTATCTTGAACTTGATAAATTATCCACTAGATATTTCTTTGTTAAGACACAATAATGGACAATTGAGTGGGCAATACAAAATATTGTAACCCTCGAGTTTTTATTGATAAATGGTGAATGGATAATATATAAGTGTTTTAATAATACAGCATTTTGTTAATCATAAATAGCGATTGTAAATAATATTCACTAAAATATTTTTATTATTCAATTCAGTTAATCCGAAATAAATCTTATCTGTGTGCCTAATGCCTATACATAAATTGCATAAGAGTATATTTATTTCAGAATAATATAGGCGTATAACCTAGTATTACCTATACCTAGTATATTTTTAGTTCTTTATGTTTTTAGGAAAGACGATGTAGGAAAAATATATTTTTGAAGTGTAAAATAAGTAATTACCCATATTCTATGTAATTCTAAGTAGGTAAAGTGTAAAATATGGTCAGTGGTAAAATAAATTAATGAAAAAAAGTAATATGTGTGAATAGAATTGCAAATTTGTTTTGTAGTTTATAAGATGCTATCTTATGAAAATATAAATACAATTTACATTTAAATTTATTAACCTTTTTATTTTTATTTTATATTCTACCTACATTAATTCGATAACTTTTAAACAGTAAGTTTTAAATGAAAATTTCCCATAGTCCCATTTTAAAAACAACGAATTAAATTGAAGACAAAAAACTAAATAATATTGACAAATAGTTCATATACTTTAGTTTGGTTTTATTTGCGTTTTCTGTCTATTATTAACATTAATACATAGTTATTATTTAGTATAAATGTTATTATAATGTTAATTATTAGTTTATTACTATTGTTAGTTATTTACAAGTTGACAACTTGTGCAAAGAAGTAATACAACTTTCGTTATCATATAAAAGTAAATGTGAATGAACTTCTAAGGTTTTAACATTGATTGATGTACTTAATACCTATTATAGCCATAATATTTTTAAAATAAGTGTTTAATTTAATTTTATTATTTTCGATGTAAGTTGGTCATCAATTCATCATACATAATGCATTCGGTGTACCTACATAAACACAAACACATTTTATTACGTTAAATTTTCATTAAATTAATATTTTAATTGGCGTTATTATATTCGGCTGAACAATAGCGGACTTGTTCACTTCTTTACCTAGGTAACCTTCGGCCGGCGTATTCCTCCGTGTTTTCCGTCAAATTCAAAATGCATTGGCTTATGTCGGAGTAGTTATATACACGACGGATGTAATACGCCGCGTTTCCATCCACGGTAGAAAACGGCGGTCGGCTTGCGTTTTGACGGCCGAACGCCGAAGTAATAAAAACTCCTGTTTTCTTTTTATTCGTTAGTAAAAATCTATCGATAAAAAAAAAAATCAGTAACAAAATCATAATATTTTCTAGTTCCAATCAATTATCGTAGTTTGTGTTGACTGTGGCAGTTGAAGAAAATTAAAATTATGTGTAAAATATCAGTGGAGGAGAAGTATATTAAAATATGAGAGATTTCTTTTATTGTATCAAGGCGTAGTTCAAAGTAGATTTGCTATTTGTGGATTTATTTATTTACGGGTTATAGAAACAAGTAAGTTTCTGTAATTTTGGAGACTCGTTCTCTAGGCCGTTGAATGTATCTGTTTCTATCTAAATAAGATTATGTGCAGGAAATATCTCACGAACGACATGATGAAAAAATATGTTATTCCATATTTCCATCCACTATGATTATAATATTACTATGTACAATTCATTACCAGATTCTTTAGATTTCGTTTTAGACACTTGGCTAGCTGGCTCACAATTGGGCGTCCATCCAAATAAGCTATTGGTGCGTGTTTTCTAGGCCGTTCTAATTGATCTATACCAAAATGTGCGCACGTCTATAAACCGAATGCGCACCACTAAACGTCTAACATTTTACTGTGTGCCGATATCGATATATATGCCGATTTATACTTGAATATTGTGTACACACGATTATTCCTACATATTATGCACAATGTTTATTGCTTCTGACGTATTATAATAGATAAATAACGGTTGCTTGTGTTGTAGTATCTATATATGAATGTGATACTGAGCTATATTAGGTATACATCAGCTGGTTAGAACTTATATAATAACTGTCGAATGTCGATCATGTATCAATGATAATATATCAAAAAATGCCAACAGAAATCATAACCATATGACTCCCAATATTATTAAAATGATTTTAGTAGCATGCATTTTTTCTAGAATATTTCTGAATATCTAATTACAGTTAAAATAAAATAAAAAAATATATATAAATATTATTATCTAAATATTATTATCTAAAAACGTAGGTATATTGAGCGTTATAATAATTGTTATAAGAAAATAATAGGGAACGAGGTATCATTTTTAAAACCTCATTACAAATATTTATGACCACATAAATTATGTATGCATCCAAGCTTTTTAACTAACTTGTGCTAAAAGTAGTAAAACGCGTGAAACTGCAGTATACAGACATCTTACTATTATACTATACCTACTATAGGTTTTAAGTTAAGTAATATGATTATTTGATGTTAAATCGTTGGCGATGATATATATATATAATGTATTATATGGATATAAAATCAGTTTTAGTTAGTTGTAATTTGTAGGTATAATATACTTGCTCTTATAAATTGAATCACTAATATTTTTGATTGTTAAATTTAAAAAAATATAGATTTAAATACCCGTTCGTTTTCAATATACTAGTATATTATTATATGCTACTGGTAATTGAGCCTTCATCTAAATCCACTGGTAGTAGTAAATATCATTTAGTGCATATATTTTAATAATCTATTTAATTTGTATCTTACATCTTTCTATACGAGTATCTATATATATTATTATCGAGATTATTATATAATATTGTTGTATGAGTTCATTGAAGATCTGAAGCGTTCACGCATTATATTCATATAATTATTTTTTTCTATGTAGGTACTTATGTGTCGCATGTCACATATTATAGTCACTGCGTGTGTGAAAGGTTTGGAAAAAGATAACATACCTATTGGTTATTGGCTATTGGTGTAAAATCTTCTTATAGCATTATAAACAGTAGACATCAGTAATGGTAATAATAATTCACCTGAAAATCACGCGATAGACACGTTAATATATCTTACCCTTTTCACTCGAATTCTTCCGTGTCGTATATAATATATTTAGGTTTATACAGGATATAAGGTTTCGGGGAAATTATCGATTGGTCACCCCTACAAATGTTGATTATACTGCCGTCGGTTCCAACTATTTCTATAACAAAATAAATATCGTTGATGAAGAGCAAAGAGTCGTAAATGTTAGGTATTCGAGTATGTGTGTGTGTGTGGGTGTAATATAATATCTTAACGTGCCCGGGGGTGGCCTATAATATGTTATGTGCATACGATGTTCTGCTTCGCCGTCCCTATAGTTACAACCATTCAACGATTACTCGCGTCTCGAAAACTGTGGTTAGCATTATTATTTCGGTAGTAATTTTTACAGTTCAAGATAATATATTGCGTTTAGAACGCGCGGCGGTCTATACCTTTGTAATCTATGCCGTATCCTAGTATAGGTTGGAATAGTGGTGGCTAGCAGGGGAACTCAACATTTCCGAGATTACAACCCAGATGCACCCTTTGTGTGACCGCTTTTTTATGTCAGGCCCCATCGCGCGCAGGTGTTATCTTTTAAATCGTACGAATATAATACGTCAGTATTATAATATTACGCACCGAACACACATGAGCTTATGATATAGGTACATAAAATATATAGATGAACGCGGTAAAAACCATTGGAAGTAGGCGTGACCAGTGACCATCACGCAGTTAGCCGTCGCACGTCTATTATTATATATATATATTATCTCGTATGTTGTACTATTATACTAGGTACTACTATATTATGTGTTTTCATTCTTCACATATAATAAGTAAGCATATGAATCCAGGTGTGCACACGAGTTCTCAATGCACATTATATTACTATTATTGTGATTGGAAAACGCGATATAATGTATTATATTATTATGTATGCACTCGTTTTTCGCTGCTTCAATTCTACTAAACCATAATATTATTGTGATTAATACAAGTTTCTGTTTAACATGAATAAGTCACATACACCGACTTTTTTAGAACACAATATAATGTATGTATCTTAATTTTATTAAATATATTCTCTGTAAAAGTTTCGGTTTATTTCTATTCCGTCTAGGACACTATATACAATATACATAGGCTTATTTTGGGTCTAATTTAAAGGGTCGACGATTTATGCAAAGCCCTACAGTTTTTTTCTGACTTGTGGATTGTACGCAGATGTAAATATATAATATGTAATATGTATCCTTCAAAGTACCTACCGCCATAAGTATACACGTGAAATAATAAGCTTATACAAATTATGACTCGTCTGTGAAACGAAGTGTTGTGGCTTAGACATAAAACCATTTCGTCTAAAATTCTAATTTTTAAAAATAATTTTATTTCCTTTAGGTTTAAGCGTTGGTTATTTGTTTCATGAATTATGATGCACTGAAATTTAATTTATGCGTAACAACACATCAATAGAAAATATATAGCTTACAATTAAACATTTTCATAAAATATGTCATTGTTAACGACACTCAAAAAAAAATTCGAACGTTTCAAATAACTATAATTAGTTTAAAATGAGTTTAAACATTTCAAAACAGTATAGAAAATGATAATTTAAGGAACAATTTAATGTTTTATCTATGATTACTATTTTTTGAGTTACAACACAAAGACTATAATCGTTTGATAGGAAATCTTAAATTTATTCTTGAATAATATCCAATTTACTCAACATTTAGACGTCAAACTGTTGTATACAATCTTGTTAGAAAAACAAATATCTATCCTTGTATTGCATTTCTTAAATGTTAAAAATGATAAGCTTTATTCTGAAATTCCTGGTTTTCTTTGATTTTTGTTTTGTTTTTCGGTTATTTTGAAAATTACTGAACATTTTGACACTTCGATACATCATCTATAGATCCAATTTGCTACCAGAAACCATCCTTAAAGTTGAAAATCGAAGCTTTTTTCTTCTATAAAAATATGTGTCTTCAGACACAAAAATAAAATAAAAACACTTACCTATCATTGTAAAATCAATACATTCATTTGCTTTTCTGAGAATCTAAAATTATATGATTGTATTGACATTTTCAATAAATATAATTATTATTAGTACTTTTATAGTTTTTAGATATATAAAATGTAAGCGTTTTTTTTTTATTATTTACATAAGTGGTGTATGACTATTTCATTAGCATTTATTTACTTATGGCTAAAATGTTTAATGCATAGTAGCAGGTGGGTGTGTCTAATATAGTATAATTAGTAATTCCCATATAATAGGTTAACCTCTTAACCTTAACTATCCGTTAAAATATTATAGGTTACACAGTTTCTCTTTAATTAGGAGAAAATTATTTTGACATCAACGATTTTTAAATGTTGTTCTTTAAGTTTATCAGTTATAGCAATAGTGTTTCTATAACTCTTCTGAAAGTTTTAATCCACAACGAGTTTTACATTTAATAAGGAGTCAAAATTGTCAAATAGATTTTTGTTTCACTTGAAAATGTAGTAACTATTTTTGGAAAATAGTAATTTGCAATGTAACTGATGATATACAGTTTCATGCGACTTTGATGTTATGACTGCGTGCATTGATAAATCGATTTGAAATCAGATATTTCATATTTCTTCTAATTAAAATTTTTTTTTAAATTTCTTCATTTTTTTTTTATCGTGTGATATGGAAACAACATTTTTATTCATTGATTTTGTCACTTGTGTTTATACTTCTTTTCATTCGCATTCTATGTATAGGGAAATGAACACTGTACTTGAAAAGGGCTCTTTATTCTTTTGTAAAGGGGCCCGTAACAAGTCCGCATAACTACTTATTTTTCTATCGTTTTACTGCGCGATAATACAACGTGTATCGCACTAAAAAATAATAGATACGCTGTATTAATTACAATACGTACTTTGAAGAATCTAAAGATAGCTGTAGCCGCCCATTTGCATGTATACAGATACACTGATTGTGAATCTGTATACCTATTATATTTATTTATATATTTTATCATACACATCACATAAAATCATTCTTATAAGAGGACCGCCGTATATTGTCTCTGTCTCAGTGGTGTAGACATATATTTCCAACGGGGTGGGGTTTGAACAACCAATACTACCCCCCTCCCATTGTGTTTAGCACTGCTGTCATACAACCGCATAACATCATAGCAAAATGTACGTTCTGAATAATCTTTTTGGCTCAGGTGTGTTTAATATAAGAGTAAATTGACCTATTATCAAATTAAGGAGTATATAGTGTAACTCGTAGATTTTTTTTAGATTTTAATTTTAAAGCAAGTATTTCAAAATGCACAAACAATTTACTGTTTTAACATGCTCATAACCTGCTTCAAAATTAAAATGTAAAAAAAAACTTTGAGGTTCACTAGATAATATTCTTATTTCTAAATTTAATTATATAGGTAAATTTGGTCTAATATTAATCATAGCAGAGTTAATTGAATTATACAGCACGTACAATTTGCCACGGGTTTGTAAGACGGATACAGTATATATGCATGCGGTTGTAACATCTTAAGTTATTAATTTTTAATATTATTAGGTATATTTTTGTATTTATCAATACTATATCAATATTTATTATGTATATTGTATACCTAGGTATAGATAGTAATCTCGATTGAAAATACTCCGGAAAATATTATTTTTTATTAAGTGATAATGTGTTATTCTTTATACTAGACTTATCATTACTTACCTATTA
The DNA here is from genome assembly GCF_001856785.1 of Myzus persicae. Classification (NCBI taxonomy): domain Eukaryota; kingdom Metazoa; phylum Arthropoda; class Insecta; order Hemiptera; family Aphididae; genus Myzus; species Myzus persicae. Next base: position 64,211 of record NW_019104239.1, read on the forward strand.
CAGCATATTTTTTTAAAAACTATATTACGAATATTACTTATATATTTTAGCGTGAACCTATATTTTTTAAACTTATCTAAAAAATAATTCAACGAGCGTTTATGTGAGAACCGTTATTGATTTTTAACGTTCTTATCCCTCATTACTTCTATGTAACACTGTACGTATAGCTAATTTAAATATCGTTGGTACCTATTACGATGTATTGCTAATTGTACCTACTTGAAAGAACATTTAATGTAGGTAAAATTATATGTACGTATAATAAAATTATAAGTAATTATTTGTGATAAAAATTGTTATATACTTCGCAATTTATATTTTGTATTCATTCTTTACTACCTATCTATTATTTTGATTCGTAAATAATGTGTAATACAATACACCACAATATATACACAATTAGCCTCGTAATTAGCATCAAAATTAATAGAAAATGTTAGTATTATTTGAAACTAGGTAATTGCATATTATTAAATTGAAAAATACTAACTGAGGTAAGTAATTTATTATTATACGGTGTAATAATATAATTTATAGTATTAGGTATAGTTCAATAATATTATATTCGATTAACCTAACCTAAAAATTGTTCGAATGTTGTTTTTACGACCAGCTAGGATATTATATATTTGAAAATGGTTGAACAAAAATAAAGCGCCCTGTAGTTGGTTCGTGTGTATAGACGTATAGTTGTTTGTCTTTCAGCTGCATATATTTAAATCCTACATTATAGTTCCGTGTTCATAAGCAAAAAGGGGCTTAGTAATTTTGTGACTGAAGTAGTAGGCATAATAATTATATAAACATATAAATATATGGGTAGGTACACATAGGTATAAATATTTTTATATGAAAAGATATTTTATGCTTGCTATTATATTAAAATGGTGGATGTCGAATTAGAACATTGCCGAGGCTTATAGAGTTGTAGTAGTAGACTTAATAATATGGCGCCCTTTTGTTAGGTACCTACCTATATTATATGTAATGTGTATAATGTATATATATTATATTATGTGATGGCTCGCCCTATATCGTTGTAGACGGTTGTTAGTCGTCAGGTAGATAGAAAAATTATTTGACGATTGTATATTATGTCCAGGAACGACAATATAAATATATTACTTAAATGGAGTATAAACGATTTGGTTTTTTTTCTTTTTTGGGCAAATTCAATTGTAGACCCAAAAGGGAAAACTACTTTCAAAAGGACATCTTGCGGAATTTATTGTTAAGTATTGAATATGGTTATAGTTGAAGACTATACTTCAGGGATGGCGCCGTTGCTTTTAAATGCCATTACGCGTTGACAATATAGTTTCTTAAACCGTGTTATACGAATTGCATGTTATAACCAAAATATTTTTAATTAAATTATATTATAATTTATAGGTTTTCAACTTATGTATAAGATTGGTGCCATCGTAAAACCATAATATAAGCAAATAGGGAAACTAATAGCAATTCAGTATGGGATATTTATCGTGTAGAGTTTTTCATAAATGTTGAATTTTTCAAATATTACTGAAACTTTGACCGAATTGTATTTACCTTGAATTTATCCATCGCTACTTCAGACACTAATATATATAATACGTAAATACTATATTTCTTCTAACAGGATTATTACTTTATAAATTACCCATATCTATAGAGTTATTTGATTTTAAAATTAATTTTATATAATATAATAATATTAGGTATATGTAATATGTATAATGCTAAAATTAATGAAAATAATTATTTCCTGGTACAAGCGTATAGGTAAGGTACTATTCATACTTATTTGTACTTCCAATAAAAAAAATAACTGAAAAATCAAAGTTACCTAGTTAAATATATAGCATACAATAACTGCTAATAATTATGGTTATTGACTTTGTAGTATTATACCAATATTGTTCTTATAATGTATGTAATGTAATTACAATCTGAGATCTGATCTAAAATATATTTGGAAGATGAAATGTATATTATCGGGTATTTGGACATTTCCCCCGTGTCATCCCCCCTTTCAATTTTAGGGGTGCCCTCCTCCAGACAGAGACATTTCCAACCTGAATCAATATATATTTTTTTACACATAATTTCTTTGGTTTTACCCGAAATATACTATAATCATATCGGTATCTATTGACTATCATTCTCATTTTTATTGAAGCTCTACAGATAAGCAACTCAAGTGCATTAATAAACATTTTAGATTCAGATTATCGTATCATATATAAGTTGTCACTTACCGCATAATATTAAGTAATATTATATCATGTTAGGTTTCCAGTAAAGAGCTATTGCGTTCTCCGTCAGTTTATATTACAGTAGTTGCCGCCTAGTTGTGTAATTATTTCCAGGGTCATGAAAGGGTCGATGTAATATTAATGTTGCCATTTACAATACTTAGTCGTTTACTGTCGCATATAATGCATCATGAGTCAAATACTCAAATTTCTATTACGATGTCTGAAACTTTGAATGAACAGTGATGGAAATGTGATGTTCTACGAATCGATAAATTGTAATTGCCGACCCAATGACATAATAGGTCCATATTATTTTTATGTGAACCTTCTGCGGTAATAACTATCACTTGACGTGTTGATGAGCTGAATATATTCTCAGCGAATGTTTTCAGCTGCTTACAACCTCCTAAGAATTTTGATTTTCATAATATATAGAAAAACGTTCTAGAAGTAGGTAGGTAATAATAATAATAAATAATTATAATATAATATATTATAATAATTATGTTATGTCTATAAGATTTGAAAATACAAAATGCTTATAATATGTATGTAACTATAGGTACATAGTTTTTAGTTTCGGTATAAAAGTTAGATAATTAAATAATTAAATAATAATAATAATAATAATTTAATAATTGATTTTAGTTTATGTATAAATCATAAATTATTCATATTTTTATAATAAATGTAATTTGTTATCTTAGTAACTTAACTAGTAACTGTTTCCTACAAACTTAGTAACTATAAACAACAAAAACAACAGGATTACACCTACGCGTCACGTCTATTCCCCAAGGATCAATAAATCGTTATGTTGATCTGTAACTGCCTTCACTAAAATAGTAAAAAAAAAAATTCATCAAATAATAAGGGTCATGATTTTCATTGCAGTGAGACCCACTTTCGTTCAAAAATATTACGCATATAAACGAGCGTATAATAACACCTTATAGTCGTGTAAAACTACGTAACAAACACAAATGTTATTATTCTTATTGTTATGGCTTTATAAGAGTTATGACTTAATTAATATTCTTTTATGTGGTTACTAATTACCTACAACATATTATCAAGTAATACAAATTATAATTAAATATAAAATATATCATATGATGTAAACTACCTATACTCCTAAGTAAAAGTTGCTGATTTGTACTTATAAAGTGTTCCGATTAATGTTCTTGTATATTAAAATATATATTCTATGTAGTATGAAGTAAATAGTGTAATAACAATTATTTTTTGTTATTTTTTTTAAAATTAAATTGTATTAGTCGTATCTAAATTATCACATAATTTTAAACTATTTACTATTAATATACTGATATACAACTATTTAATGTGCCATTTGATTGATCAACCTATGATTGAAGCCTATGTTTAATGTCCTAATTTATAAAACAAATACAGTAAACTTATAAGGCAGTGTCAACTGTCAAGTGTGCCACGTTTAAATATGGGTTAGGACTAGTGTGCCGAGAGGCAAAAAGATTGGGAAACGCTGCTATATACATACGGCTTTTTTTTAAACTACATATATATAAAACAATTTTTTATCTATAAAAGTGATTTTGAATGAAATTTTTTAAAATATGGTTAAAAAAATTCCTTTAAAAGAATATAAAATTATTATAATTTCAAAAATCTACCTAATTTGCCCCAATATAAATTATATACTTACAGATTAAATTAATATACTAAAGGTTTCAAGAATACATTGTATACAATTTTACTTACTTGACTTACTGTATTTAATTCTTGGTTATATTTTTTATACAAAGACGATATAAATTCACGTTGTTTTCTGTAAAAATATATATCACATTTTATGCTCGAAAACGTATTTTTGTATAGGTATTATAATATTATCTTATAACTTTACAAGTAAGAGTATTTAACCCATTCATTCCCTGGATTCATTTTTTTTTTAAATTAACTTTTTTCTTAGTTATTCATACGTTGTCCTTGGTAAACCAAATTTATTTTTAAATAAAACTATTAGCACATAATTTGCTAGATAAAAAGGAGTTTTATGTTTTGAGCAGTAAAATTTATTATATTTAACTGTTAATATTATAATTGAACCAGATAATCATAATTGTTATAAGAGTTACTGGTTGTTCCGTCTAACACTCACAGAATGTCTACTATTTTTATATCATAATATCATAACAATATTGTTTTGATGACCTGGTTGATGTCACCCGCAGGATATATTCTGTATACATATATACTACTGTCATTCTTATTTAACTTTCTGACAATATGCCAAACTATAACGTGTAAACAGCGTTGTATATTTATTGGCACCTGAAAATTTTCAGACGGAAATTAGATGACATTGTTGTCGTCTGTTGGTTGTTTTCCAAAATACAAACAAAAAAATGATGTAAAACACCGACAAAGTGTATAATGACTAATGAGTGAAAAAATGTAGTCGCAATGCGTTAGCGTCAGCGTATTATGTAATATTGTAGATACTGATATAATATTCTATCAATTTATCCGCATGTATTTGTAATATATATAATATGTTTATTTACATATTCCTGTTGTATTCATACTGTTAAACAATGTTTAAAATAGTGTTGATATTAAATAATAATAACTAATAAGTAATAACATTATAATATTATTAATAATATGTTATTAATTATATTTTGGAACTCTGGTTTCAATGGCAGATCATGCGGTTTATTTGAGAAATGATTGATGTGATATGGATTACTTGTGTACCCACATTTCCATTCATCATCAAAATACGACACGGTCATTTCAATAGAGGTACCTACACAAATTCTGGAGGGATTATATGCGTGATGTGCAGTCCGATATTTTACCAGAGTACTTACCGCATGATTTGTGACACTTGTTCTAATAGTCAACTGTTTTACATTTGATTATACTGAATAATCTATAGTTCAATTTATAATTTTCAAATACGTAAATATACATGTTTTCTATTCTGAATACTCGTACTGGATATTGATTTATTACAACTAAATTTACGTGAATATGTATATATTTGTATTTGTATTGTACCTCCTGCGCCCAAATTTAGCTATATCTATCTTAAAATAATCATTTGTAAATGATGAATTTATAAAACACATCTAATTGTTAAATAAACATTTCAAGGTACATTAAAAACAATTTTTTTGTACTGTTATTAATTTTAATCCATCTTTTAAAAAATCTTCTCAGTCTTTGTTAATCCTCTTATCTCACCTCGTAATCCATATACTTTTCCATCTATTACATTCAATCAATACATATCAATGTACATCTTTTAATTTTTTTACATCTGCATGCACGGTTCTTATTTGGCCTATACATTTAATATATAATATCGAAAAGTCCGTCTAAACCAATTTTTATAAAACATTTTTACTTAAATACAAAATAGTACTTATAAATAAAAACAAATCAATCTACAAAATATAATAATTATACATATATATTGGCAGATAGATATAATTTTTTAACTCCAATTGAAAAAGCACTTGAATGTGTTTAATGATCATTGTTGTATAATGAATGCCTCAAGACTCAAAATGTATTATAAAAACTATATTCTTCTTTTCATATTAAATTATTTTTGGTAGGTGGGAACATCTTGGGTGGTGAACATGACACGTATGAGTGTAATTTAAACACAGAGGGACCATAGATTGGAGTTATTACTATTTATGTGTACTGTGTAGTTGAAAATATAAATGTATTAGAACGAATTATCATAGGAACTCCGTTTATAAATTATATGTTTGTGAAAGAGTAAAATTCATTTTTTATTACCTAATAATTTTATGCTTTTTATACATTTATAATTGATATGTAGTTTTATACTCGCTATATTATAGGTACCTATGGATTACTATAATGTTAAGCAGTAAATTATTTTTAATTTTGGAATGCTACATATTTGAGGAATTTCTAAGTTGACCTTTGAAAACCTATTTTTTAGTTCAAGTTCGACCGATGTATGATCTTGTTTACAATAAAGTTATAATTATTACGATTTATACCAACGAATGAATTGTTACTATAATTATTCGTTTAAAAATTAATATTTTTCTTCTCTATGAAAACTCAAAATATAATATAAACATTATAATATGTATATGTATGGCCACCTTATCTAACCGTCGTATTTGTGGTGACTTGTAATAAAAGTGCGTTTAAAATATTTCGAACATGTTTAAATTGATTTCTGTTCCATTCCACCCTGCACGTCTTATATACATCACATAGTCTAACAGCTCTTTCCACCTTTACCGTTCGATATTAACAACGTGCGCGTTCCTATAAACATCCGGTTTCTAGTGTATATTGCTCAAAACAGACGTGGAACGCGAATGTGCCCAACCGCAACATGCCAATTATTTCAATGTGTGGGAGGCCGGAACTTATGCAGAAAGGGAGTACGAACCCTTACATCCGGACTATTTGTCGGCCGGAAATTTCTGGGCGTACGACTTCAAAAGTATCGGCATTAGGTATAATACGGGTCTACGCTATAATGTAGATATAGCACTAATCAAAAGACATTTGATCACTTCGAGCATATAGGGCTTAGCTCTCCTCTGATTGGATATCTTATAACCTTTATTCTTTCCTATACCGTCTCTCCCGTTGTGCATAGTACATTATATTATAATATAGATCATTATTGTATTGTGGTATATACGGTAGACATGCACGGTTACATATTTTGTATTTACTATCTAAATTTTATAAAAGTGAAAACATTTACCTTTTCTGAAAAATATAATAGGTACTTATTAGTCTATATGAATATATATCGGTAGAGTATAGAAAATTCTAAATAACTATTTTTTTAATTCATATTATTCCCAAGTATTCCCATTGGAAAACGTATTCACAAAATATAAATATGTTGGTCATTTAAAATATATATTTTCTAAAAAAAAACACATATTATTTATTAAGCTGTATTGTAGCTGTACCCAATAAATGTTCCGTAAAATACGTATACTATTTCTCCGTTGCTATTATATAATATATTCACAAGAACGTCAAGAACTCTAATGAATGTCCAATACCGCAAGTGGGTACTTGTATAATATATAATATTTATACCTATGTAAAAATACTTGAAACGTTAAATTAACTATGTATTTGGTTGATAAGGAGTACGATTACGTAAATTATGGTATTAAACCAGCTCTTGTGTTTTGCTATATGAATGTAGTCTTGGGTTCGTTCATTCGTTCAATTTATTGTTCTCAATGCAAATGTGCACGTGCTGTTGCGTTTTGACCTTTCAAAACCTCAAAAACTCAGTGAAAGGCCATCTGCACTATGCACGCACAAGACCCATGACTGAAAAGTTCGTTAATTAGTCGTGTGCAACAATAACTACATAGGGACACGGTGTGTGTGATATAAGATTACACATTTTAATAAAATGTTGGAGCGCTAAGAGGCGGGCGAACCCTTGTAATTTATGATGGCAAAAAAATAAGTTAACGGTTCGGATAACTGTATGTTATGTATAATGTTTACAAGTGGTAATCAAAAACCCTCAAAGGAATAAAGTATATGCTTCCTCTGAATAATAGACCCACACGCGTACCTATTTTCATAAGCTACGAGTTATAGGTATACCCACTAACTGCTATATTTAATTAAATCTTAAACGTGTTATTATTACTATTTATTTTTTATTGTTCATTTATAAAATACGAGTCTAAATATTCTATGTAAGACTTGAAATGAATTCTCCTGTGCAATGAATGCAGCCACGAAAGGAAGCTGAAGCAGCTAACTAATGTAGTAGGATGTCCAAATTCTGCTTTGAGTTAAATACAACGAATACTGGTGCATATTATTCTCGTTAACCTTTGACTTCGCGTGAAATTTTATAAATGGTTCCGAAATCCATGTATTTTATTTGGTACCATGCAGACATACTAAAAGGGATGGTATGGTATTGGTATATGTATGTTCCGTGATTTAATCCCCGAAAAAATGTTATATGTTAAAGAAAAATAAGCTTTTCCGGGAAAAGTACCAATTGATGACCGGCATGATGTTGTTTGGTTGGTGCGTGAGTGTTACCATTAAATAATTCTTTGACCAACAAAATATGTTATTATATCTATATTAAATTCGAAGTTACTACTTCGTTTAAAAATAATAGAGTAGTAGACAAGGGTGCATAATATTATAATGAATACGTATTATATATTATAGTTGATTTATTTCTTTACATTTTAAATAATTTAAGAAAAATTACACCGCATCTTTTTTTTTTGTATAAAATGTTATGATACAATTTTATTTTATTATTATTAATTATTAAGTAAAATGCAATTATTGTTATGTATAACATTTGTTAACAATACATTATAATTTTCAATAAAATACAATTATTTATTTAGCTGTTGCTATAATATTACATAACATTATAATACAATTTAATTAACATCCGTTTATAGTAAGTATATTCCGGGGTGTATTTCAAAACTCAATTTTAACATATAAAATAACATATCTTGTTAAGTTTTTTTGAAATTTCAATATGTATACGTTTGTTAAATGGTTTTTTTCTAATTTTCGTACAAACGTTGTAGGCACATCATAATTTAAAATTGGTTCTTCTACATTATTTTAATCTTTTATCGCTATTCGTTTATTGCAAATCAATTTAACCCAACTTAATTTAGATTATCATAAATTACAAGAGAATTGAAATATCTGACTACTCAGTGATTTTTGAGGTGATTTTATTTTACTTTAACAAATTTACTAATATAGTATATTAAAACACGAAGACAACTTTTAGATTATAACTTAACATGGCTGGAATCTACCAAAGTTTTCATACTAATGTATTATATACTATTATATACGTTTGTATAAATATTCAAAAATAAATTGTCCTCGATGCCTATAAATGCTTACTTACTTAGTGAGCAGATTTAAGTAGGTACTTAAAAAAATTAACTTGTATCTGTATTATAGATTAGATTATACATAATATAAAGTAAATAATGTAGTTCAATATAACGAAATAATATTTGTATGATTATTACCTTGAATTTTATACATATTCTTAAATAAAACGCTATCCCATAACATAAATTGTGTGCTGACTTTTTAAATTCACATATATTATGCCCTTTTATTAGACAGTATTTAATCAATATTTTGCATTTATTGCTAATTTACTTTTCAGTTACTAACACATTTTCATTGTCCAATTTTCGCTTTTTGTAATAATTTTACTCACCTTATTGTGTACAAAGAATGCATACAACGATACCGCCGTTGACCCAAATCATTGAATATTTTGTCTAGAACTATACGTGTTAAAAAACGCATTATAAAATACCGGTTTTGATTCGCCCACCACTATATTATGGACTTGAACTCCACACTGCCGACAAACGCTTAACACATGACCCGAGTAAAAGGGAATTTGAGGAGTATACTATAATTATACTAAACATATAAATGTAATTCACGGAAACGATAAAAATTGTTTTCTTTATATACGTAAGATCCAGGGGCTCAAGAGGCGAGAAAGTTCAAAAAGTATTATTTACTTATGAACAAAGTTTATTCATATAGACTCTAATCTGTAGTTAGTACTTTTCAGAAATAATCTCTATACCTATGATTTAAAAGTAAGATTATGCTTCAGCTTTTTGGCATATCGTTTTGTTGTTTAAGACGATGGTTGCTTGACTAATAAAATTAGTCGAAATTATAACCCTCGTGAAGTCGCGACACATCATGTGTATCATATTATGTAAATATGCTATACCTATAAAGACTAATTAAAAAATATATAACAAGTTTTGGCCACATCAGTGGGGAAGGAATATTATTTGGAATAAAATATTATTATTTGTAAAATTATCGATTATATACGTTGTATACTACCACAAAGTATCAGGCATTTAGATACTTTTTAAAAATATTCGAAGACAGACACAGATATACTTATTTTGAAAATTATTTAAAGTATTCATTTAAATACTCAGTAAAAAAAGTATTTGAGTACGATTACAAATACCTTAAAACAGTTTTTCTTGATACTTTCAAATACCTACTTTAAAAATGTTTATAAATACATATGTTTACCTTTTAAATCAACAGAGCCGATTTTCATGTTTAACATTAATTTTAGTTATTAGAATTGTACATCGTATAATTTGCTGTAACTAACAAAATGTAGTATATACATTATACACATCTGATTTTTTGTCGAAGTATTAGAATTTTCGTTTGAGTATAATTCAATAAAAACTGAAATAGAAAATAATATGTAAGCTAAAATGAATAAGTATTTAAAAATTAGTAATTGCAGATTTTAAATACAATTACTTTGAGAAAGTTTTTAAAATGTATTGCGCATTTTAATACTTTAACTTAAATACTTTAATTAAAGTACTTTACAAGACTGGCAATATGTAATATTTCCAAAGTTGTTATAAGATTGGTCTCTGATATTTAGTTTGTAATCGAAATTTGAGTATTTGATAATACGATAAAATTACAGTTATGGTCGGGCAGGTTGATGTTAAATCATAATTTAATTTCAAATTTATAGCTAATATACACTGGGTAGTGTTAATTCTGTGAGCATACGTTGTGTCATTAATGTATGTTCTGTAGAATAATAATATTTTGTAAAAAAATCAAAATCAATGGCCAATGTGGTATATAATTGGTATTATTTCACATTCCAAATCAGTCTAAATAGTATCCATTCATAAAGCATATTATTATGTTGTGTAGATTCTACACCGTATATAGATACATGTTTGAATACAAGTGATCAACCTCGAATACACCGTGGTATATAGTGATGACAAGATGGCAATATAGCGATAAAATAACGCTCATCACTTTCACTCTGTTGCTAAATTCGGTTGGATAAAAAAAAAATCGATCACCCACGAATGCAGTTGGACACGTCAATGTATCATATTTGATCTTTGAAATAAAGGCTATCATGCACGTATTATACAATACGATTTGATTTTTATTTGTATAGATAATATACACGTTTCGTACATTTATCATTTATCGAATATCGGCTATCACCCCAAAATAATTTTGGATGTTGTTCATATTTTATCCAACAGTTTATGTACTGTGCCTAATCGCTTATACCGGTCTTCGGATACCGCAGGGTACCACCACGTAAATAATCTTGTGTTCCTACAATATGTTTGCACCTGGTTTACCCGGAATTGGACTGCGGAATGCGTGCAAAACTGTGATGTGGTTCGTACCTGGTTGGTAGAAGCTCTTCTTCGTAAAAACGGCATGTAATAAGCCGTGGGAGTAATCGCTTATAGGTAGTACATAACAATAGATTCCGGCAAGAGCGGACTTGGCATTGCTACAGGAATGTAATTTGCATTATACGTTTTAACAATAAACCTATATCTAAATGGCGTACAACAATAACAATATTATATTATTATAATATGCTGTGTGGTTCAAATTATATGTACGGGGGTGTAGTTTTTTTTTAAATATTGAAAATTTAAATGTACTGTTAATATTTTTGGGGCCAAAGATTATTGAATGCAAAAGGATTGATCAAATATTGAACAAATCGAACTTCGGAACCAATAGATTCTTTATTTCTAACAAACGTTTACAATTTTTAATATTTACGAGTTGCTGAGACGCTGGGTATATAGTCATACACAATAGCAAATCGAAAATGTCCTTACACGAGTGCTTACCACTTCAAGTTATATAGAGTGCCACGAATCCCATAATACACGTAATAATATCTTATGAATAATTGGTTTTCACATACTTTCAGTTAACTTTTGAAAATATTTATAAAATATAAAAATCAATAAACTGCAGGATAATTATTTTAACAGTGCGAATGCAATTCTAATATACTACACATATATACTGCCCTAATTCTCGCATAACATTTTATTTTCATTGCCCGAAGTGGAGAATTCTCCTGTATACATTTCTACGTAGAAAATATATCCATGTTAATGAACTAGAATTTTTTAATTAATAAGCAATTTAAGTATAATACAGACGAGTCTGCGTGCATTACACATTTTTATTAGTATTTGTTGACGGTTTATCTCCTTAGATAGTATGTGTATCGCATATTGTATACAGTAAAATATTATACTATATAATGTACAACTTTTTCATGCCGTTCTAACTCAGAAAATATTGGTGTGGATCACTCCAGGCGCCGCGCCAATATTTGCTTATGGATGGTTCACACTGTAGCACTATCCGTTGTATAGCAATATTTATCTTCATAATAATAATATCAAATATGAAGTAGAAACGCATATTATGACATCATATATTTTTTAAATATTTAAAGTTTATATTTTATCATATTTATTTTCGTATGAATACAGCCGTTGTTGGGGGGGGGAGTTAGGGGTCCAATTATAACACCTATAACACCCCCAGGCTATACCATTGGATCACATCGTGTAGGATAAATCCCTAATAATATTCGTATATTTTTGTGTGTTTCGCAGGATGCTACTGATCGTTGTCAGTTGACCACGGTCGCCGCCACGACGGCATTTGTGCAGTGCCTACCGCTGTCCGAACGACACGTCACCGCTGCACGGTCGAGCGCAAAAGAGCAGCGACTGCAATAACGGACGTCCGCCGCGGTACGAACGTGCGGCGGACATGCACACTGTGCGCGCCGCCAGCGTAACGCCATGCCGGAGCTGTCGCCGGGCGCGTTGTTGTTTTTTTCCACATCCGCCGCCCCCGACGACCACCGACATCGTTATCGCTGTCCTCCCGACAACGACTTTGGAGCGTCGTCCTCGACGACCGTCACCTTCCTGGCCGCCGGCGCCTCGGCGACATCATATGCAGTTGCCGACCGTCCGACGTTTTTCGTCTGCCGCCACCGCCGTCTAAACGACGCATCATCGGCCGCCACCGACCGCCGAAATGACAGTGCTGAAGAACCGACGGATGATGGCCGGTCGTCCGTTTTCCGTGAAACGCTGCGTGGCGGCGCTCATGGTGCTTGGCTTCCTGTCCATATTCTATTACACGCATTACCTGAGTTCACCGATCGCCAGGTAAAATTCAAACACGTGTACCGTTGCGATATTAACACTTATGAGTAGAATAATTGTGGTCTCGGAAAATTGCTGCACGCGCAAAAGTGAATTCAAAAGTATTTTAAAGAGATTTTTTTTACTGTTGTTAAAATCGAGTGATCCCTCATTTTACATTTTTCACAGGCTTTATATTACAAGTATAATGTAGATAGTAGGTACTAATGCAATATTTCGATAGTCTTTTATACACAGAACATCCTATATTTAGTATTTTCAAAAATTTCGGATAGGTAATCACCCCGGTAATCATTATGACTTTTATCACCGCATAAATTAATATCGGCATTAACAGTTTCAGGAATTGGTTAGGTAGGTATATGATTTAAAGAATTTACCAATTTACTAAATTTTACCAAGTATTAAATTTATAGAAAAATGTTCACCAGTAAATTCCATAATCATATAGTTGAATATATTCGGGTTCGGGCTTCGTCGCATTTGCGTGTAAAAATAAGCTTATTGTTGTTTTTTTTAGGTTTTATTATACGTTAATTATTACCCGGAAAGCCATAAATCCGTTTCTTCGCTACTAATGAAATATAACTAAAATATTTTGGTGTGCGTTCTAGCACATTTAGGGATATTATTTAAATTATTATTATAAACTCTAAAAGCATATTTCCTGCAGATTTAACGATGTTTTTTTTCATCGCAAATCGTATTATAAATACAATTTTTAACACGATTAATAAATTCGATCATATAAATGCGAATAAGAGTAGAGAAAATTAATATTTAAATGTCTATCTAAATTTAAAATAAACTCACTTCCAATATCAGTATGATTTTACATACATAAAAATTCAAAACCAAGAATAATGAAGTATAATATATTTCTTTGTTTTTAAGCTCTTATTTTTGTTTTTATAGTCAAATAGCTGCAGCATACCTGCATGCATTGTTAGTACATCTAGAATGCATTAAAGTCCAATCCCGAAATATTATGTACATAGAACGACTGCTCATCGACTTTATAGACATATTAAGAATTTTAATTTTAAACTTTCCGCATGACCCCTATAACATGCTGCTTACTATAATTTCTATATTGGACAGTAAAGACAGCATTTGGGGGTGATTCATTTAACCGCCTAAAGTTATGTGAGTGAGGGTGCAAAAATGATAGTTTAGTTGAAATTGAACCTTATTTTTAGTACCGCTAAGGTGATGCTGCACACTTAGTGTTGTTAGGTAGTCTACCCATATTATAGTTTATTATAGGTTTTAGCCGAGATACATTTTTGAAAATCTGAGTAATATTATTAGCCGTTAATTATAAGTTAGTAATATTATGCTAGTTGTATGAATATATTTATGAGTGATTCTAAACATTTAACCATACCATGTCTACCATCCTAACCCAATAAAAAAAATACAAAGCGCAGGAGAACGCTTGTCCAAACGGGTTGTGACTAGCGTGATTGAGTAATATTTTTGGCTCTAACTCTTCATATCCGCTTGAATTTAAACATTTGAGGGGTGGCCAAACGAAAAGAGTTTTATTTTTTTTATTTTTATATTTTTGCATAAATTTATATTTATTCCATTAGCGTTTATTGACAACAAAAGCAAATCTTATTATGTGTCTCGAAAAACAAGAATCAAATGTTTGGAAGGGTGCAGGAACTTAAATAATATAATAGGTAAGGTACATGAATAAAGTTAAGAAACACAACGCGTGCGGTAGACGTTTACAGCTCTTTTTCGTCTTCTCATAATAATAATAATACAATAGACGCCAATGTAATGCGTATAACAGACGATTTTTTTAATACATATTCTTTTTAACCATTACCACCCGGACACAGTGCGTGTGTGGCCGTAAAAGATTTCCAAGTTATTGTGTAAGAACCTTACCCAATATTTTATTGCGTTGTATACTATAATATATATGTAATTTGTATATTATATTTAATATTATTATTTTTATCACTTGACCGAACCTTAGTAATATTGTCAATAATTGCGGGCCACGCGGTATCGTTTTATACTTTTATATTTTTATTAATATACTCACATTTCTACTTATAATATTACACTATTGCTTGCACTATTGTTACGGTTTTTTACTTACTCATTAAACCTAAATCTCAAGCAGGTATACCTAGAAATAATAATTAAATGTCAACTACCAATCAGTGAATTTATATCGGCTCATAGTGTAATAGATTTGGTACATATTTTGCTATTATACTAATGGTTAATAAAGATTAATTACTAAATAATATTCTTTTATTATTAATATCTATGTGCAACAACATGCTTACCTAATAATCGCGCATGCACATTTGTATAAACAGTTATTGTTCATTTTTTTTTATGTTTTTGAGTAATCTTAGGGTATAATTACACATTACAAAAATTATCGAGCATAATATTTTAGAGGGTAGAATGTATACATTTCTTTAAATATTGTCTCAAAAAAATTTAATATCCATTTAAATTTGTGAAATTTTATAAAAAATATTATTTTCTCTAATTATTTATGTACCTAATAAATAGTTTTTTTATTTTACTTTTAAGATTAGCAACTCAAAAGTCATAAAAAACGATTTTATCTTAATGAGTCTTAGAAAAAACAAATATTGTGCTGACATTCTCTTAATATTTCGGCATGAATATAAAAAAAGTGAAGAAAAATTAATTCTCTGTTTTTATAACTTATTAATGACATTATAATATTGTCAATAATTTAAATGGATACTTATTAACTTATAAATATCCATCGATAAAACATAATACGTTTCATCTTTTATTCATCGGTCATTGACGTATATTGTATTATGTTGATAATATTTATTTTCTTACTAAAAGGCGCAATTGTAAGCAAAAAATCACAAATAAAAAAAATGTGTTTCTTAAATATGGTTTTTTTAAAAGATAGATAGTATTTCAATAATTTATGAACAAATATTTTAACTGTACCTAATGATTAAAATTACGTACAATATATTTAAAAATATTATGTAGTTACGTTAGATAAAAAATAACATTAGTCAAGAATGTGAATGTGATGATTATAAAAAAATCTTCGCAGTCGGTAGGATTCGAACCTACGCTCCCAGAGGGAATCTGATTTCTAGTCAGACGCCTTAACCGCTCGGCCACGACTGCTTGGTGATAAGGTTAGGTAAAATCGTATGCACTTAACGATACTGCATACATAATTCCGTAATATATTTTTTGTTTTAGACACCCACAGGGCACAAACAAAACTATAATCATATTGTCAAATAATTTAATTTGTTAAAAAAGAAATGTCATAAAACATTAATTGAGTGGCTGTGGACCTACATAATATTATGATATCTGTGCCTATCTATTTTGTTTATGAAATTAAGTAGTTAAATCATATCGTTTTTTTGTATTATTGCTGTTGATACCGAATACTGATTAATACAAGTTATAACATAATAATATAAATAACATAAGTAATACAATTTTATATATATCTATTATAATGTACCCATAACTTATTGCCTATAGAAACAAGTAAGTAGTAACAATTTTATTTTTCACGCGAATCAACTTTACCACACAGAATATATTTATCGTGGGCAACATGAATCCTATAAGATTTGTATTACATAATGATATTTATTTCACCAAATATTAGTAAAAAAATGCTTGCTTTCTGGACCTGAGTATAGGAGAGGTAGGTGTCACCAAATTTAAGTTTTCGGCAAAGACAAAATAAATAAAAAAAAACTTTTTTTGTCATCTAAATTTGATCACGTTAAAACTTTTATCATGATCCATATGTGTATAAGTAGACGTCGATGATAATATGCTATACATGAATTACATTATTATTTGTTTCAAATATTGTGTTTTTGATTATTTTATTTCTAACATTGACTACATAGGCCATTATATAGTTATAGATACCTACTGCAGATGTACATTTTTTAACTACCAATGCAATAATTTGCATAATTATTTTAGTTGCAATTTGTCTATAATATTGTACAATTATACATATTTAATAATGTGTCTAAGGTCTAACTGTAATTACTGTTCCACAAAATGTACAGATTAGTTGGTATTTCTTTTAAACTTGCAAGTTTTTATCATTTATGAAAATTGTTTTTTTAGGTACATATTCTATTGATTTTTTGGCTTCGTGGTCTGTTTTTTATTTAATTTTATGTTGTTGTGATCGGTCATCCAAAAAAAAGGAATTTTTTATTTCCATATTTTGTATTTTGAATGTTTTTTCAAAAATAAGGCTAACACTGTCTGTTGTGTTTTCTGTGTTATTTTTGAAACAATTTATTGTGCTCATGGTGGTTTTTATATCACAGTCTTTATAAAAATAATTCATTTTTAGATAAAATTCAGAAAAATAAATGCGCCTTGGGCTTATTTGTCTTAACCAGGTCTTTTATATAATTCCTATTATAAAATATTTACCTTTCTTTCTTACTCGTATTATTAGTAAAAGATCAATCAGATAATAACAATCGAACAGTACCATTTGCCAGTTTACTAGGTATTGTATACACTATACATGAAACAGGACGATGGATGAGTGTTCGATTGGGAAGGATAGTTATTTCATATTTGGTATTTAAAGAAAATTTGTATCACCGTTTTAAATATACCACTCACGAGATATTCAGTCCTAGGGGTTTTGCTGTCGTGTCGGACAATATGTTGTAGTCATTGGTCAACTAAAACAATATTTAAGAGCGTTATACTAAGTACTAACTCGACCAGAATAATTTCTCTAAAGCCACCAAATATATAAATTAAAATATATTATTGTTGTGAGGGAGCATATATGAATTTACGTATAGTATTTAAATAAATACTCTATAGGTAATAAAAAAAGTAGTTCATACCATTGCTGTTTATAGACGTTAGTTAGTTTTATTTGTTTTTGTTCAAAAATAACTTTTCGTAAAACAAATATTTTCTAAAAAAACGATTGAGCAACTCATTAATTTTAAATTTTAAATAATTTTCGTTATGTTTGTGTAATAAAATAAAAATTCTAATTTCTAAATTCAAACGCTCATAAAATGGTTAAGCTCAACTATTTTTATAAGTTTCACCATCAACAACTTACGAGGAACCTTGTATTACATTTACAAGTTTTTGACTGATCGAACAATTTTTTATCGTCATTAGTTTACAAAAACAAATAATAATCGAAAATGTCATATGCCTATAAATATAGTTCAATACAAGTCAAAATAATTTAGAAATTGTATGGAGTATAGAAAATACTAATACAGATATTCAGTTGAAATTCCATGTATTCGGTCCTTTTTTTTTACAGTTACACTAAAAACCAAAATCGATTTTTTCGAAAACTGCAGGTTTTGCATACAAATTCCCGTTTTCTTTTAATTTTTTGTTTGTTTTTCCTATCGCTTTTATAAACTATTTTGAATTTTAAATTTTAACTTCTCGAATGCACCAACTAGATTCACTTTCCTACCAGAAAAGTTGCTATTGAAGAAGATCGAAGCACTTTTCTGCCTTAAACCGCAATGATAGACACACAAATAAAAAAATACACATAATTGTAAAATACATACATTCATCGCTCCGCTTAGAATCTAAAAATAATATTCTTATTAAATTAATTTGATATAATTCTCTCTTATGATCTTAGCAATAGAAAATTATAGTAAAATAATTAAACTTTTCGAAATTTTATGATTAAATTTGCTTTGTTCTTGTACAAAAGCGACAAGATGCCATCACCATGCATCTTAAGCTCAAGTGTACCTACTTTATAAATGAATTAACTTCAGTGACTATAATTACTTATTAATTATACAGTTATACTTACATTAGCCTATATCTTCTTTTGCAATATCACAAGTATATTCTCAGCAGTTGCCTGCGCTATTATGGTAAATATGAAAACGCGAGGTGAATGAATACATCCCAACATAAGCTTCTTTAATTTTATAAAAAAGTCGAAAAAGTTTTGCTAAAAACTATTCATCAACAAATGTTTTGAAACTTATAAAGTTATAACAGTTGATTTAATGAAAGTTACACCATACACTGTGACCAGATAATAGCATATGTTATTATATACCTATGTTATGTTAAAATGCGCATGAAACAATTTGCCTACCAAAAAAATACAAAACAGAAATTTAAAAAAAAATCTCAAAGTTCTGTATAACTAAGCAAAAATGAATGTTATAAGACTGATTAAAAAAGTAAAAACATTATACCAAACAGTAATTCTTGTAATCTTCTTCAGTAATACCGTAAAAGACCTTAAAGGTTTATATCTGATTTGCTCGGCAACTTGTTGACACAGACAATTGATTATAATATTTAGGGCTCGGAACTTGTAATGCATGTAAAAAGTACGACTAAATAAGCGTCCACTTATGCTCTTAAAAAAGTTCAAATATGCATTCATTTTTTTTCTCACAATTTTCATGAAAACAAATATTTTTGCAATATTTTTTTTTTCAAGCCAACTTAACAATAAATAATATCCCAAAAAGAAAAACAAGAAAATGGAACAACTTCCTAGTCTATAACTTCATATACCTATAGTTCTGTAATCTGTATTTTTGTGATTTTAAGTCTTAACCCAACCTTAAATACTTATAACTGACAGCTCTTAGTTTACAGTAGCAATATTTTAAACATATTTTCACAACTAAACGGAACACTAATAAGGTAGAGTTTTCCGACCTTATATTTTGAGACCGTGCCCCGTTATACTAACCTCCGCATAAAAAGGATGCGGAGTATAGATATTTTAAAGGACAGTTATATACAATTCCTAAGCAAGACATACAAATATTCTTGAATGTTTAAAGTTTTTACGATCAATATA
The DNA here is from genome assembly GCF_001856785.1 of Myzus persicae. Lineage (NCBI taxonomy): Eukaryota > Metazoa > Arthropoda > Insecta > Hemiptera > Aphididae > Myzus > Myzus persicae. The sequence goes on from NW_019104239.1 coordinate 84,403, forward strand.
TTTTGAATAATAATAAAATAACAAAAACCGTTTTAGAATAAATTCTTATTATTCGGTTGATAATCCAATATCGTTAAAAATTGAACTTACGCCCCTCGTAAAAAAATTATAATATAGCTTTACGCTAATTGTTTTTGTATATTCGAGTAAACAATAATATTTATGATAAATGTTTGATTATATTTGAAGCTTTTGGTAATTTGGTGTTAAAAACAAAAATAAATGTATTTTTAACTAGAAAATAAATTCTGAAGTGTATGAACCTAAAAAGTACCAAGCTGTTGGAACACCAACATATCCATCGTTCCTCTCGGAATTAAAAATAATAATAATTTTGATTTTATCATAATGTAATGTGATTATAAAATATATGTAGTTGCGAGAGTTGCGAGTATATATGATCGTGGTTATTGTTATTTTGTGATACTCAGACACGTACTATTATACTTGGAGTCCTAGACTTTTATTTTTATTTGTGTATAGTGTATGTTATAATACAATATTACGTTTGTTAGTCATCGGTACGATAATATGATATTATGTTGAGTTACCTATATATTAGTACTTATAAAATCTTATTAGTATAATGAAGTGGCTTAATTTTTTAAGGTACTATAATATTTTACCAATTGTAGGTAGAGTTTTATTTATTTTAGATGTAGTTTTTTCCGTGTAGCATAACATTATTATTCAAAATATTGCAACAGTATTATTTCATGGTACACTGAGAAAATAATTTGTTTTATTCAAAAGTCATTGAATTCAAAATAAAAATGTTATTCTGAACAATCTATTTGAATATTTCACCATATAATTTAAATCATACATCAGTGATAAGGTAGGTACCTACTATATAGGTAGTTAGACATAGCAGTGATTTGAGTTTTATAGCCCTTATTATTCTAATGTCGAATTCTATGTAAGATGTTATACAAACATATTATTTTAATATAATATATCAGTGATAATTGTTTTTATTTTTGAAAATGTTGTCTTTCGTGGTCCAATATTATGAAGCGCATTTTGCCTCGTTAAATGTTTCGATCGTTAGCCGTTATTATTAGTACATCATGTAATACCTACGAGCGAATTTTTATACACTTTTACTAGCACGTATATTATTGCCTTTATAAGGTTCCTTGTAGGTTTCCAGGCGGAGTTATTTCAAATTACGTGTAAGACGGTGCATAAAATATTTATGTATATATACAATACAGTGTACACTGCATAGATACAATCATACGTTAAGTTTATTTCTGAAATTGCTGTGACTACGGAGTGTAGTGCGTATAGGTATTTTATTTTATTTTATTTTATTTTTATACGTATTTTATCATTATCGCGCATATCACTCGAGTTTTGATCTAAAATTAATAAATAGAAACCCAATTTTATGTTATATACAGTACGAAATATCATCAGCGTCCAATTCTTATACCTAACAAGTATAAATAATGCATGACTTTCATTCTGCAGCTTTCATCATTCGCTACATCCATATTATGGACAATATAGTCAAAGTTTTTGGGGATGTTTCATTTGGTCAAATGTCTATGAATTATTCAAGGTCTAGGCTGATTTAATCATGTCTGGGTGAATTAAAAAAATAATAATAATACGTTTGGACGAATATTTAAATACATGCGAAGGTACCAATGTATCATTCATGGTATACATGGCAGGACGTACCTATCTATAAAATATTACATAATATGTAATATTATTTAAATGTGATTTGGGCGTCCAAATATTATACAATCGTCCAGATAAATATCATATACCTACATAATACATACATAATTTATATATTATAAAATATGAACATTGTCGATATTTAACTTTTCGAAATTTTTAAATTTTTAAACTCAGCGTCACTATTTACAAAATGGTTAATTAATAACAAATATTATATTCAAGACTTGTTAAATCTGTTGTGATTTTGTACAATATAATATTATGTTAACTGTATAGGTCTGTACAGCTAGTAAGTTTCGAGAAATTATGTTTTCGATTTGCCAAGCTAATAAGTTACCGCGGCGTAACCAAACACTAGAATTATTATAATTGGTGCGTTTTGGACTTAGATTATGTTTACTACGTACAACAACTTAGCTTAAGCAAAGGATTATTTCGATGAAATAAATAATTTTGTAGAATCGTCCAAGTTGAACGTCGACTACACTCTCCTAAATTAACTGACCCCGTTTTTAAATTAGTTATCTATCTATATGGTAACAATAATAATAAAATATTGGCAATAGTATATTAGATAGTATTATAAATATTTGTTTAGGCATATTGTTTTTATTTATTTGTTAGTGGTTGACATGTGGTAGCTTAAAACTTCATTATTCTCATAACATAAGATAATTAAGTAGGTATATACAATTATTTAAAAAAAGATATTATAAACCATTGGTCATTTTCATTTGATTTTTTTGTTTTGTCGATTGATTTAATAATAAAATCTGGGAAGCAAATGTAAATGATAACCCTTAGCCGATAATAACAAAATATAGCTGTATTGGTTCCAAAATAAAATGTGAAGTCTAAATAATACAACGCTTTCTTAAAGTTTTTATTTGAAAAAAATAATGATCGGTGGTAAATAATTAATTGTTCGATTAATTATACCTATATATCATACAAAACTGTTTTTTTTATAAAATATTCTATTGATATAGTTGACTTATATGAATAACTAATTGAGTATAGGTAGGTACCTATAGACTGTGATATAGTGTGTGTATGTGTAATATTTCTTTGTTTTGTTTTGTTTTTCTCAGGCTAAACATTGTATTTTATTTTATACAATATATATATAAATATAAAAATTAACTACAAATAATTAAAGAATTTCGATTTTATTATTATAGAAAATCATATAATATTTGCTATGTAATACATTATAAGTAGCGAATATACATACATAAATGTTTAAACCACCCCGTATTTAGTATTAATGCCTCGATTAAAACCTACACAAGTAATACATAGATATGCGTATTACATTATACTTTTAACTTTAAAATATATACTTCCTTACTTATGACCTTATCTTTATTTTTTACCTACTTGAAGTATAAATATATAATTTATCCTCCAGCATTTTATTTAAACGTGTCGACTACTGTCGAGTATGCAATATATATCACATTTAAGTCTTATAAAACCATAATCCTATTTAGTTGGTATTCAACAATGAAAATACATTAAAAAAAATTAAACTTCAGTTTCCTCTCTTTTTATGGCTGTGGTCACTCGTTTACCAGTTATTTTGTACTTTCGCCGGATGTCTGTGGGACCCATTAAAATCATAAAGGTCCTCCACATTTTCAAAGGACCGAATTTTTTTATGTACCACCGATCGGTGAAGTTATATTTCGCAGTGGCGTCGTTGTGTTGTTATATGAACCCAAAAGCTTTGCATAAGGTTTTTGACGTCATATGCAATACCTTTCATAAATCAAAACCGAAGAGTGTTGAAAAAAAAGTGGTCACAAGGACCTAAACGGGATAATGCGTTATGAGATTTAGAAAAATTCTTGTTTATGTACTGTAAAAACAGATATGGAATATATAATGTGTTTTCGAGAGACGTTTTTGTGTAAATAAATATAATAAATTATGCTGTTAAACTCAATATTATATGTTTAATTTACATTGACCGAAAAATAGAAACGGATTATTATATACGAAACGCGTATTGTATCAGCTAACTTAATTCTCTGAAAATATATTTATAACTATTTCGATTCATCACCACGACGATCGATTTTGGTACACACTTTATATATAATGTATTATAACTTATAATATTGCAGAAACAGCACAGTGTAACTTTATAAAACACTATATAGCTATGTATAAGAAAACTATGTTACAAGTTTAAATGTTGAGACGCTTTCAATATAACAAAATTTATGACAATTGTCGTGGTAATAATCATGCAGTTTATTGAACTGTAAATTAGATAATTTCAAAAAGAATCTGTCGTATTTTTCAACAAGCTGTTGCTTTAACTTTCCGTATAATAGTAACGCGCATATAATATGTACACACTGTCGTGTGTTGTGTGTGTTGTAGGAATTCGAATTTATTTGTTGAAAATTATTTCATGCTTTTAAATTAATTATGCGAATTTGTTTTTGTATTTATTTCAGCATAATTAAATTATAATACAATCATAATAATAATATTAAAAGTTGATGCGTTTACCTACTAAGCTAATCTCGAGGCTAATCTATTTTATCTGGTATACCTACGGAGTTCCTGTGGTACAATACTAATATAATATATAGTGATAATATGTAAAATTCCTTTATTGTTGAAAAGTTCACTTAATTTTCTAGATAATATACAATATAGTATTGATTTATTTTTATCACCAATATTAATACCAAAGTTTCCTGAATTATTTATATTTACACATATCAATTTTTTACAATTTGATTGATACACATTATTGTCATCAAGGTTATTAACTATATTTTACTTATTAGTTTTTTAATTGATGTTTATTAATTATATCATTGGTTTTATTAGACTGATTTTCATGTAGACATCGAATCAGACTTTTTACATAATTTACCAACGTGCTGTTTTGAATGTACAGTCTTTACCATGTACCTAATCTGGAGAACTTCTTGAACTGGTTAATGTTGCATTATGTGGCTTAAAATATATTCCTGTTCTTCCATAAATCATATCTATATCATTGAGTATGTGCCTTCGTATGGATCTTACATCCAGTATATATATATCTCGAATATATAAACATATAATAGAAGAGTTATCTATAGTTTTTTTTTATTCAAAGTCTGCAATCTGCAAATTAAAAAATAATTACGATTTTGAATATTTTGAATATTTTCTATACAATGTAACTATACGCGTTATACTAATAATATGAAATACTCAATGCAATTAATGAGTAATAAACAACGATTGTTAATTATAATTATATTCAGCAAACAACATCACTTGAGATCACAGTTAGATATTTCTAGTCAAGACTTAAGATAATTTCTACGATATGACACTAATATATTATTATTACAGGCTACAGCTAATAAATGACGATAATAATACTATTATATTATAATATGAATATAATATCACTGATAATATTTAATGATCAATATAATATCAAATCTTAAACGTCTAATCTAAAACTGTATTATTGCTTACGAAAACTTAAAATATCACGCTAATATTATATTAGAATATATTATGAATACTCTGCAATCATATCATTGATTTGATATTCTGAAAACGCCGTTGCTATCAATTTATATATATTATTATGGTACATGAAAAAAAGTTATTTCTACCAACTACTCGGCCAACGGCTGCCGATGAAATGGAACTTTATTCGAAATAAATTATTATTCAAGAAACACAATAAACAAACTTCATCCTATTGAGAACGTTAAACTTTGGCGTTCCAATTTATCTGTAATATAATCTCGGTATACACTTGCCTGTTATTGAGTTGTATTCACGAGAAATTACTTATGCATACATATACTGTCATCAAATAATAATTTAGTATATTCTAATATTATCTAGGTACCTGGCATAACTATATAATTTTAGTATACAAATATATTGCTATTATTTTGAATTGAAGACTGCTGATGGCAATTTCCAACATAAATAAAAAGAAAATAATTATTCTGGTTGTTTACTGTGTTTAAGTGTTTCGCATCATTGTATACCAAAACTGTTTTAAACAAAAACATTTGTTTACGTTGTTTAATAACACCGCTGTATCTTTACTGTCTTATACGAATACCTACCTTTATAGGCCATGTTTACTGATACTATAGTATAATATATTGATGGTACAGTAGATTTTCGATGTCTAGTGAGAGTTTGTTACTCGTAACTAAATAATGAAATGTGGTATGGTAAATGCGCAAAGTTGATTAAAATCTATAAGGCTAAAATATCGTAGTAATACTTTATTTTTTATAACCGAACAATATTTGAGATTCGATTAAATTGTTTCTTTTAATAAACTAATTTTGGTAATTTTGGAATTGACACTTGAAAAAAACAAGTTTTTTACTCATAAAATTAATTAATTATCCTCATGTCTCATAGGCTAATTTTCTAAACCTTGGAACAGGAAATATTAATTTTTAAATACTTCTTTGTATGTTTTTTATTTAGACTGGCTAATAAAAGCAGCATAACATAATTCAACTTGAGTTTATAATGAACATTATACACTTGACATACAATACAATAAGAAATTTTTTATTATCATAAAAAAACTCATTTTTAGTCTATTAAACTTTTAGATGTTAATGATCATTTAAAATTACTAGGTATATAGTTTCATCTTTTCATTCTCAAAATATTAAATAACTTTAGTTCTATTATAGCTCGCATTGGACCTATTAAATGTTAATGTTAAAAAAATATTTTTTCTTACTTTTGAGATAAAAGTTGATGTGGCTGAATATGTTCTATTGTAATATATTATTATTATTTTGTAATTTTTGTATTATTCAAATTAATATTTTATCATGGCAATAAATGCTCGAATATATATAACTAAAATATAATGAAGTGGAACGCGTAAAACTAAAACATACACAATTTATTTCCCCAAGAACTTCAAATTTACAAACCGTATTCGTTTGTAGCTGTCTTACTATATTTTTAAAGAGTTTTTACTCCTTAAGACATTTGATATAACTGAAAAAAATACTTTGAACTATTTGTGATTCATAAGGTTTTTGTTAAACGATTACGTAATATTAATATATTCGTTTATTACTTATGTTTTAATAAATAATATTATCATTTATTTCTTAACTTTTATTTTTTTTAATTCACTTGTGAGCTTCTTAATTACTACTTATCAGCTTAGTTACAGACAATAGTTAATTAATATAAGATTTAGGTACTAACATTGATTATAAATACCTACTAGTTTACAAAATCAATGGTATTATAGGTAAGGTAATAAATAATAATACAACTCAAAGAAATCCAAGAAGAAATCTCTATATATATAGCTGTATCCCTAGCTATTTTGAAATTTTGTTCTTTCGTAATATAAAGATACAATATATTATGTTATTTTTATATATAACATTTTATGGATTCACCATTCATAGTTAAAAGCTTTATTTTTCATACTTCAAATCATTGATTCAGTTATTATGATTAATAAAATAGTCGGTCACAATGAGGTTATACTATATATTGTTCAATATTGTTATATCAGAATAATAAGTGTTTGGACTGATCATTTTAATGGTATTTAAATTTATTATGTTTTTTACTTTATCTGGTCGTGGTCGGACTATAATAACAAGAAAGAGATTAGTGACCTGTATTTGAACAGCGTTTTCCTTCTTTTTTTCATAGTAATAATTAAAATTCTTCAATTTATAATTTATAATACAGTTCATTGCTAAAACGTTACTAACTATTTGCTAATCTATTTTAATCATATGAATACCTCAATTATTTTTACAATTTGTTGGTACAATGTATTATTATAAGTGACACTTTTGCGTTACATAAAAAGAACAGTGTGCACTCTAAAATTATCACTAAATATATCAACTGGTTGGCTTGAAGTAAAAAAATTTGGTTTTCTGGATGTTAAAGGCAACGACAAAATAAATATTTTGAGAAATTTTCAAATTTTCAACCACTTTGGTACACGCATGTGCTGGTAAAATAAAATGTACCTATTTTTAATAGTAACGCAAATTATTTTCTATTATTCGGGAAGAAAATTTTTTTTTTTAAGTTGTTTTCCAATAATTGTAATTATTACAAAGTAGATAAAGTTAAAGTACGCTTGTTTCAGGTGTATGAATATGATTATAGGGTATTCAATATATTTTTGAATTTTCATAACCAACTTTTTTTATACTTAGAATATGTTTTATTTTTATTTTTAAGCTTACTGATGCGACGGGAACGCAAAATGGTTCGGATGCGACCGTATGGCATGTGCCCTCACTTCCAATCCACACCGCCAACGGATCACAGACCGCCTCGCCAAGGATCAGGCGATGGCCGTCCTAGGACCGACCCTAAGTTGTTATTACTCGTTGAGACTGCATACCCGAGACTCGGCAGGGAACTAGCCGAGACACTCGTCCATAATAGACTGAGGTAAGAAAACAGAACTTTCTGATCGCAATAAGTGAGTTGATTCCCGAGACCTTTCTCGTGTATTAGTTGATTCCCGGGTCATTAAGAGTTACGTACGAGTTGATTCCCGGGTCAATAAGAAGTACGTACGAGTTGATTCCCGGTTCATTATATATTTTATTTAATATTTAGTAAAATATTCAGTCTATTAGCATAACCCAAGAAACACCACGAGGAGGTTGGCTGACAAGTTTCTCAAAAATGTTGTTTTTTTAGTTTTTTCATATTTTGAAAATCATTCAATTTTTATTTATTAATTATTTATTGAATTATATTATTATTAAAAACATTTAGTAGTAACTAGGTAAAAAAATATAAAAAAATTTAGTAATTTGGTCAAAATTTGTAACATATTGTTTTTATAAATTGGTATCTGGTAATGAGATTACTAGTATACCGTGACATCTCTTCTCTCAAATTTTTTTTTTTTGTGAATTCGCGCGTGGTCTCGGTGGATATAAGAGCGAGTTGTGTGTGACGGTCAAACTCTTTATACTGTCGTAAACTCTTTACTCTTGCATTCTATTGATAATTGATATACAACAATAGGGAATTAACTCGTACGTACCCTCTAATGACCCGGGAATCAACTCAACGGTGTCGGTGCAGGTAAACAGGTACCCGGGAATCAACTCGTACGCAGCCTTTCTGATAGCGTACATCTCTGTCAAATTACTTTATTTTCTCTTCAATTACCTACCCGTCTCATATGCATTGTCATTACCGACCCTTCCCTCTATCTTTAGCAAACAAGCCTATAGTTTCTGTTAAACATTAATTTAATAGGTAATGTACTATTTTATGTAATGTCCCTTAAAATAAATAAACTATGGATTTTTGATTTGCAGTAGGTTTATTAAGTAATTTATAGTTTCCAAAAATAATATGGACATCATATTAAGTTCTTTTAGCCTTTTAAAATGTATTGTATAATATGATGAATTCCTATATGCAGTCTTTTGTTCATAATATAAACTAAATAAGTATAATGTTGTATATATGAGCAGTCATAATTCTTAAGAATCTTAATTAAATAATTATATTTTTTCCAACTATAAGCATTCACTTTATTTTCGATAATACTACCCCCCCCCCCTTATATGGGATTTCAATAGAAATGTTTTGTAAAACTTTTTATCATAAGTCATTACTAAATCTAAAGTTGTATTTTACAGTTTATCACATGTTGTGTATAATTTTGTTTGAATTGTTTCGCGTCATCCCAAGTGTCTAGAAATCCACTATTTTTGTTTTATTTGGTTGCTAGTTCCTGGGAAATTCAGAAACTATATTATTTTAAAAGTGTATACCTGGAAAAATCTTTATTTGCGTTTTACTTGGAACACATAATATGTTTAAAAACGTATACAACTGTTTATTTCATTGTGATCTTTATTTTTCTTTTAATATTTGGCTTTTTGCTATTTTCTTACACAATATAAAAATGTTTTGGATGTTATTAAAGAACTTGTGAAACAAAATTATTAACTATTTATAAATCCAACATTTAACTTAACGCGTATTTTAACTGAGTATTCGCATAGCCATAATTATTGCAAAGGAAACGCCTCGTATAATCGAAAGTTCTATTTATTTTGACTTGATGACATTGTAATATTAATTATTTAGACCCTCCAGCTGAGTGTTAGTCATAATTAGAGTTTTCTTAAACTAAACTTGTTATTATAAGTTATATACTATCGCTTTTAATAAGTTGCTACAAATTTGCATTAAAGGCAGCTGTTATAATTTACGAGCTCTACATCTTAGAAAACTACCAAAAATTCATAATCCAATCATAATTATAATTGTTTTTAACTAAGAAGTTAAGTATATTGTTCTAAAATTCGCTTTACAGCAAATTTTGCTTTATCATTAAGATTTTTAAATAACCCGTTATTTTTATGAAAAATTAATTTCATAATAATTATTTTTAGTGGGATTTTAATAATTTCGTTGCGCAAAATTAATGTATTTTCTGACATATTTTGGAATTAACGCTATGCAGCTGACATAAAATGTATCAACAAATAGCGGATACATTGCATTATATTTGTGAATAACTGTAAGTGCTATAATTATAAATCAATCTATTCGATCGCTGAACGATGATGGAAAATTATTTATCAGACGCGTATAACTATTATAATATATAGTGTATCTATGCTTGAGCGAATTATGACGTGATATTATCCTGATTGTGGCGTCGGATTAATCCTTTGCGGGATAATGTAATGATTAATGAATAATGGACTTTGCCGAGCGTATTTTTCGTGTACGTCTCGCTCGCGCTTGTGTTTTAATAATAATAATAGTAATTAGATTGAAATATTTAATAAGCCGTCGAAAACACAGCCTTAACAGCTATACTATAGTATAATATATAGGTTAGTTACTTGTATATAGCTATTGCTAATAGTTTTTGGGACGTCTATCAATGCGTCGACCAAACCTCTTATATTTGGCGAAATTATCAAAGCAAAACCTAGATATACCTAGTTAAGAGGGTCACGTGTGTCTGAACGCCGTTTTAACTTTTAGTTCGGCATTGAACTTTGTTATGTCAAACTGTCGAAAGTTTTGCTGTGTGTTTTATCTATTATGACGTTGGACGTGGTGGCGGTCGCGTATATAGAACAATAATAAGACTCGAATATCCAGTTTTTTCTTTTTCTAGTTCGAGTAAATGGTTTTAACTTTTGTGTTAGTGGCGGGATTGGTTTGCAGACCTCCTGATTTAAGTAGGCTTACTGAAATGTGTTGTACATATGTCTTTAACCAAATTATTCGATTGAACTTGAAGCCTCTGAATAGCGGACACCGTTGGATTTAACACAGAGTTGTAATCTGTTACTATAATAGATGGCAGTAAAAATTAATCTATTGTTTTCTTCCAAATTAGTGTGACCACAAATACAAACACTTAACTATCCTTCTAATCATTTTTTCCGGTTATATAGCTTTATCAAAAACCATCGGATGGCACATTGTATCCAATCCAATAAGTTGGTTCAAGTAAAAATGACAAACTTGTTTTAACTTTAAAACTATAGGTTGAAAATTATACACTTAAGTATACTTACCTCGCGGGGTCCACAATCCGCTATGGTGGGTGGATTGCCAGTGGCGGCCCTACCACACCCCGAGTAACAACTTCGGTTCATACACGGTTTAAAATCTATATAAAACAGCGGTGCTGCACTGCGTTCTAAGTCCGTCCATACACGGTCTAAATAGTAAAATTTTTAAAATGCATACCAGATTTAACATGGGGTGCACCGAGTTCCACGAAGTGTACGAATGTACATTACTTGGTCAGCTAAATAAAAAAGGTCTACTCCGTTCAGGTACAGTTAGGAAAACATGGAGTCTCGGACATATTTTTTTTCAATTTATTTGAAGCTGGCCCAGTCGGCGATCGCCGTCTCGCCGATTTCACCAGGCCTTCACTGTGGATTGCCTGATAATGTATACTCTTCGCAAGCAAGTCTTGTGGGCAACTACGGGTGGGGTGACTATATAATATAATGCAATCGAACGTGTCTTGGCTGAACCACTGACTGTTCAACGTTAAGCCTAAACTATGATACCTTGAGATATGAAATTTTCACGGCAAGTGTGCACTAAGAAAGCATTTTTAAGTGGTACACAAGTATTTTGAGATTGAAGATGGCTGATGAAATTTTTTGAGTTTTGAACACCATTATACTGAATATTAAGTATCGAATTCTACAAAGTTTGGTTCATATTATGAAGTTGGCATTTTTAACAGACAACGAAGTGCACGGGGTCAGGTTTTTAATATAAATATTATTGGCCGTTCGTATAATCGCATTTCAATGAAATGGGCGTGTGTCACTTTTTATACAACAATATTATAAGTCCCACGGGTTTAATCCGATTGTTCTGCCAAATCTTTATGTAGGTGGCACCATCGGGGTAGAATCTACAATGTAATTGTTTTTCTCTACCTATCTGGTAACATATATGTTACTATTGTCCGAGATACAGATTATTCGTGCCTGAATATACACGTTTGAATGGATCTAATTAATTATACCTATTGGCATTATATATATATATTATACAATCGACATTCATTTTGGATCAATTTTAATCGCTAACATTGTTCCCTCTCTGGAACTCCATGCATGCATCATTTTTTTTTGTCGTTTATGCTACAATAGTATAGATGATAACAGTTCAAAAAAAAAAAAAAAATACAAAATGTTTTGTCCAGAACTATTGTTCAAAGCCAGTGTTTACGAGCGCTACGAAATGACGAACAACGGAAGCAATTTCGAAATCATATATACAATGAAAAGATATTGTATATATACCCATATTATACTATTCACATGCAGACACAGTGGGTCATGCCAAGCATTAAGTGAAATAAAACTATAGGCTGATTATACTCGCTTACAAGTTTTTTTCTACATAATAATATGTTAATTATTACCTATGACATAAATTAGGTTTCGGTTTTTATTATAAAATAGTATTATATGGCTAACAATGATATTGGATAAAAAAAAATCCATAATACTATATTCGGCTTTTATTTGTTTGTTTTTGTAAATGTTTAATAACGATTTCAGTATTTTTTGAACCGTATAGTTGCATGTTCATTCGTAACTAAAAAATTTGTATACGGTATATACTTAGTCATTAAAATTGTAATTGTATGCAATTATAAAGTAGGTACGTATAACATTTTCAAGTCGTCACGTTATCATTTGTGTATACACGACTGCTACAACAATAGAATCTTAATTATTATATTATTATATTATTATGACCAAGTACAATGATTATCAAGCACTCATTAGTTTTATATATTATAGATAATAATAATATTCATACAATCGTAATATAACAAATTAAGTGCCGTACAGAAATGTACATTGATCCGGGTGAATTTCGTTCTCGGAGAGTGATCGCCTTTAGCCGGTTGCCTTGCCGATGATCGAGATTTGCGAAGTAGATTTTATTAAATTTAAAGCTCATAAAACTGTGATTTTAATCATAAAAAATATGTTGTGTCAAGTCTACAGTCATTCATTCCAGTAACAACAACCTACTATAATATAGTATTATATATTATATATTATGAACAAGTTTTTTGACCAAGCAACAATTTTTTATTGACTTTAGTTTAAAAAAAACTAATAATCGAAAATTGCATGTGCCTATAAATAGTTCAACAAGAGTCAAAATATTTTTAAAATTGTATGGTGTATAGAAAATGCAGATATGTACATTCGGTGAAAATTTCATGTATCCATGGTATATTTTTTAGAGTTACATAAAAAAACCAAAATCGATTTTTTCAAAAACCGGTTTTCTGTGAAAATTCCCGTTTTTCCTGCCGTTTTTGAAAACAATTGGGAATTTTTTAGTTTTGACCCCCAAAGTACCAACTAGATTCACTTTCCTACCAGTAAAGATGCTGTTGAAGAAAATCTCTACTTAACGAATCAACTACAGTTTCATTTTACTGCCCCAAAAGGTGTTGAAGACAGACACACACAAAAAAAATGAAAAAATAAAATAACACATATTATCGTTGTAAAATCAATATATATTATTCATAGCTCCAGTCAGAATCAATTTGATTTTTTGAATTTTTAGACTATTTTTTTAATATTTTCAAATTCTTAAGATCATTTGTTCTGTTTATGGATAGTGCCTTGTTTGGATAAAAACTTCTATTTTTTGAATGAGAAACCCAGTTTTCTACATTAAATAAAATTATCTAAAGGAAAATATTTCTGAAAATCAGAATTGTTAAATTTTAACGAGTAGTTGTTGAATTATTGAATTTAGTGTGCTAAGGATAATATGTGCATGATAATGGGTTTGGATTGTTTGTAAAATGTGATTGCTGAGATGATTTCAACATTTTAATCGGTGTTGCCTAATTGCGGACTAATAAGTGACAAAAACCATGCGAGTTGCGGACGAAACCTAAAAAGGTAACATATGAATTGCTGACAAATATCCAATTATTATTTTTGATACAACGATTATTGACGTTGGGGAATTACTGTTTGATATTGACGATGTGTAAATGGTGATTGACATAGACGATGTGTAAATGGTGATTGACATATAGTTGGACTGATTATTTATAAGCATTAAGATTGTGCCGGTGCTTTTGAGGCGGCTGTCAAAAAATATGTTTTATCAGTTTACGTAACATTATTTTTTCTGTTGGTTGGTGGGTAAATCAATGACTGATTATTGAACAGCACTAGAGTTTTTGAAACAACGTTTACCCATACTATAATAACCACTTTTCATATAAATTTTAAACAATTTATATCCACTCAGCTGTTCATATAGTATGACCGATGAGCAAAATAAAAGGACGTCGGATCTCGGACAAGCTATTGGTACAGAAAAATACAGTCATAAGGTCTAGCTGAAGTATATAGTTCTGAGTATGAAAAGAGAAACTTTTTAAAAACATTTTTCGGTCGGCCGTTTTTGTCACCTAACGAAGTGAAAATTTTTGAAATATTTGTGTCCACAACTCCCATGGATTTTATTAAAAAAACTCTGTAAGCAACTGTGATGTTATAATATTGACCTGAATAATTTTTCCGCAACTATTGTTTATTTTTAATAACTTTATGTCTCTATTATCCACATTATTAACATTTTACTAACTTAGTAACTACTCGTTCACATTTTATATAAACCCTATATATGTATTGTTTATATTTTATTAATATGACGTAGGTACACAATATTATATATTGACATTTTTCTTTTTCGCCTAGATACACGTCGCCAAGAGTAACCTTGGCACTTTCGACTGTCGTCGGCTACACATATATATATATATTATATATATATGATATATACGTCATGTAATGTCGTATATGGTATATTGTGAAAACTTATTTCATTAAATCTGGTCCGCGGAAAATAACGCGAGTGGGATATCGTATCACGTCGCATCGTATTAGATTTTCGTCGGAAGTATAATGTTTATAATCTTAGACGAAACGATAACTAAAAACTGTTCACTTTGCCGCGGTCGCCGTGTGTGGGTACATAATATTATGGCGTGTGCTGCTGTACAGCGACTTTAATAAAAAATCCGACTCTGTCGCCGACGTATTTGTTTGACATTAACGATTTGCGTGCAGTTCTCATCGAGAGCATGGATATATTCAACATCATTGTATATATCTATGGTCGAGAGTTGTGAAAACCGCCGCTCCACTGACGTTAAGTTTTGATACGAGACTGAACGAGAGTGGCAATTATGATGGTGCCTATTACAGTGTACAGTTATTATATATTATAAGGGATGGAGGTTGACTCTTTGTCGTGTCACAAAAATATTAAGTATAATAATTAATAAGTATAAAATATGGTTATTTAAATTTTATTTCTGATGTTTAGATCTTATAGTTTTTTTTTTGAATCATTATGATATTGGATACTTATATTTTTTACAAGCAATTTTTCTTATACCAGTGAATCGTGGAGCAATCTGATTTAAATATTTCATCAAATTCTTATGTTCCCTACAAGATATATAATTTAAAATATTTATAAATAAAGTTATAAAGTTATACATTTATAAAGTGAAAACGAATACAAATTATGTATACAATTCAATAACAATAAAAAGCCGGTACCACCTTTAGGGTTTACGTGATGGTTTTTTTTTCGAATCTCATATGATCTGTGGCGTTTCGGCAGGAAACCTAAATATTGGTGGGATTTACAACTGTCCATTAAGGGCATGTAAGTGATTTATAAAAACGTGACGGCATGTGTGAAATATAAGACCCTTCGTATATGCTATAATATGCTGTCCTTTCCCTGTCGGCGGCAGTACTGGCGTTTTGTCGAACGTGTGTGCCAAAATTATCGCACCATAATGAATCGGAGATTTATTTTGAGACAGGGGCGAAAAAAAAATATAATAATAACAACAGCAACAACAATTTCTATCGAGGAGAGCTGCGCAGGACGTGTAACTACGCTATAATATAATAATATTTAATGCGTTTGGCGCCCGGCGGTATATGGACGGTATGAGTCGTCGTCTCTGCAATCCGCTTCTCTCTCTCTATCTCTCTCTCTCTCTCTCTCTATCAATCTCTCGTCACCACACGCACACATCTCTCACCTGCCTATGGTTTTTTTCTCTCGCTCACACGTGCGGGCGGTGAAACTTGACTCGCTCGTAAACATAATAATATACACATATATAGTGCCCATTCTTCTTATTCGATATATATATATATATATATATTGCCTATTATTATTGTACACATTACACACTCGTTAATTTCATACCATCCATCGTATACCTATATAATAATATATCATATATAGATACATTATGTACGACATAATGGGCCATGTAAGTACCTATAATATAATATGTACAATGGTTGCTCGGGAATGGCCGGTCGGTATCACGCCGACAAAGTGCAGAAGGAGTATAATACGCGGCGGCGGCCCTTTTACGATTTTTTTTTAATTTGAGTTGGCATATCATATATAATTTATATAATAATATAATATAATATACCTACGTGCATCGTATTACGTTCACACATGTATTATAATATGTTTTATATCACTGCTGCAGATATAAAATGGAAGTGGCCGGCAAATCGTTACCGGCGCTGACGAATTTGGACAAAGGCCGATATTCCGTCATCGTGTTCGAGAATTACCACCGGTACCTGAACATGGACAAATGGAACAGAGAGCTGTTGGACAAGTATTGTAGGGAATACGGGGTCGGCATATTGGGATTTTTTCCGCCAGCCAACCGCCACATGACCAGCGTCAAGGTCAAAGGGTTTCCGTTGTACTTGCACACAAAACTATCTCTCAGGGTTTGTATATATGAATATTACTTGGTCCTTGATAGTATCAAACTATATAATAATAATAAAATTTATACATTTTTTTCTTGGTTAAGAGGATGACCCTTATCTGTTTATAAATTGTTTGTTGAAAACCAAGTTTCACATGGCTGAAAACCACTCTGGCTATAAAGTATAAACCATTGGCATACCTAGGAGGGGAGAGACTAAAAGTGCTTCAACCCCCCCCCTCACACCCATTGACTGATTTAAAATATATATAAAAAAAATTATTCGGCATTGATAACTTGAAACATAACAATTCTATCACCTTCTAGTTTTTCCAAACTCAAATTATTCGATGATATAAAAAAACAAAAATTTTGAAAAGAACACAATTTTGTATATCTTTTCGCCGTTATTTTTTTAAATGTCTTACTTTTTTGAATGATAACATTCATATTTTATTCTATATTCACATGCAAAATATTTTTAGGAGTATTATTAATATCTTACAAAAATCTAATTTCTAATGATATGTTTGGTACAGCTTATAATAATTGTAACTTAAAACTTTATAAGTAAGTTCGATAAGCGATTAGAGGACTATTGGTATACCAATGGTATACCACCAAATGTTGGTCCTCTACTTATTTCATATAAACTTAAAATAATTTATTCTATTTTGGAAAAATAAGTTTATAAATTAATTTTAGTGTTTTTATACCTTAATATAAAAGATAAATACCTACCTATTTTATTTAAGATGTTTACATATAGACATTAAAATACATAAACATATTTCACAGTGTTAAAATATCAACCTTATATTGGTAAAAAATAAATAAAATAAATGAGTTCATGTAATTTTATTTTATTTTAACTCTTTCTATTCAAATTGTGGAAGCACTAATGAGAGTTTCGGAAATGACCTTTCTAAAGTAAAATTGTCATGCTATTTCAAATCCATAAAAATGCTAGATAATAATGTTGGAACTATATTTCTACTCCCAAATGTTAATAAAAAAAAAAAAATAATAACAATCATTGGAAATACTCTAGTTTCTTTGCTTCATTCAGAATCAAAAATTGTTAAAGGGCAATTTTGTTAACACCATAAAAATATTGTTTTTCAATTTTCATGTATCATATATGCATTATATAATGTAAACAAATGTTCAAAAGTGATCCTAAGTGTTTTAATATATAAATAAAGTGATTTTTAGTTGGAAAAGTGACTTGTATACATTTATTTTATTATTTTAGATACTTATATAAATTTGAAACATAACGTATCAATAGGAAATATAAAGACAAGATGTATAAAAAATTAAATAATGTGGTTAAAGTAGGTGTTATAGAACTAATAAGTAATTTGTTAAATCTGGGTGCAAAACATTGGTAGCCATGTATGAAATTAGCCAAAAAATTATTGGACAAAAAGTTACTAATTCAAGCAAGTTGTGTAAATCCCTATTAACAACTTACAGTATATTCAATTATACAATTTAAATTGACCAAGTATACGTAGGTATATGATCCAATGATGTAAATTACTAAACCCTACAGTTTAGTATGGTAACTATATGGAAACAATATTTAAAGATAAAAACAATTAAAATTCCTCCAAATAGTATTAATTAAATATATAATGTTGAGTCACTATTTGGTTAACCTTAGTAATGCTAAGTTACAACTGTAGTTCTATACTCTGTTCAAGATTAGACTGCAACTGGGCAGAGACCAAAACTAGAGAACAATTCTTGCTCATACCCACTGCTATTCCAGCGTTGGGCTTAAACAAGTTGCATTATATTTGTGAATAGAGTATAGATTTTTTTTTTCATAAATTTTTCTTATAATAGCTTCTACAAAAATTGTTATATATAATTTATTTATAATATTTGTTTTCACTTACCTAATGAAATACTGCAACTTTGTAATGTTGAAAATTGATGTTTTCCTTTAAAACCAATATAAGCGTATTTCATGAGAAATGTGTCACTAAACAACTTTTGCATCATTTTGCAAATATCTATTTTATAAGTAACGATGTTATGAGGTACACATTAAGTATTATTTTCAATATAGATACCTATAATGACG